>NC_061528.1:16505000-16550000 GCF_022379125.1 Scophthalmus maximus | reverse complement strand
AATGATGACATGATAACATTTTAAAAAACAATTCTGCCAATGTCAATACTCATTGATGCATGTTTCCATCCGCCGACGTCATGTAAATATTAGGAGTTGGTTTGATCAAATGAGATGTTCAAGTGCCATGGAAGACGTTGCCGAAGGGAGCGGCGCTAACAAACCTTAAATGGTGAAAAAATCTGTGTGTGTTGATGTTTGCTTGATCTCGTGAATCAAGAAACATAACAGTTTCCTCATCGCCACAGAGGTCTGATGTTTCTTGTCCGCGCCTTCAGTGGAGCAGAAGCTTCGGCGAAGGGTTTACGTCACGAGCTCCGTGTTCGCCGTGAGTCATTTGCAAAAAAGTCTGTTTCCATCGCACATCGTTGCACTTTCTCTTTCGCGGACACACTGAACTGTCCCAGCTCGCTTGGAGTAAACAAATTTCCGCTGTTTCCGCTCGTAAAAAACTGGTGGACGGGAAAAAAAAGCCACCTACTGATTGCTCCTTACAATGACCGTCACTTTTTACGACAAGGTATGTCAACTTGGAAACTTTCCTCTTCTCTGACAAACAACTGAGAAATAAAAGCGTTGCTTCTCCCAAGTCATTTCATGAAGTCGGGTTTATAAGACATGCACGTCACAGTGGTTCACAAAGGAACACGAGGATGCTTGCTCTGATTTGCTTCTTAAGTGAACTGTCAATGTGCCTCTCTCCTCCCGTCCCGCCATGACAACGCTGAACTCATCGGAGCTTCGCCTCGTCCTACCTGTGGTATTAATACAACAGACAATATGATATCAGAGAAGGCAGGCACACGTTAGGCCAAAGACCATCGTGTGTGGAAAAGTACTGTGCCCGTAGCTTTTCTCTGAGGTCATCACAACAACTTCAGTCAAATGCACAACATCAAAAAAAAAAGGAACATCGACTCAGACGCCGACAGAAGGAAGATGACAGAAGTTTTTATTTCGGTTTCACAAGTTTGGAGTTTTGCACATTGTGAAATCCGCAAGCGTCCTCTGGAGTCATCAAGGTGTTTGCCTCCAACTCTTCTGAGAAATCGCTGTAATACAAAGAAGAAAAAAAATAAATACACATTGGGAGGAAATTGAGGTTGCCAAAAGGACAGCAGTGTGTGCGTGTGTGTGTGAGTGTGTGTGTGTGTGTGTGTGTGTGTGTGTGTGAGTGTGTGTGTGAGTCAGCAGCAAGGTCTGAGAAGCGAGCTAATAAAGCCAGGGGAGGCCGCAGCAGCAGCATGAGCTCAGAGGTAAGAAGAAGCCCCCGCCTGGTGAGTGTGACCACTAGCAAATCGCCGGCTAATCGTGCAGTGGAAAATTTGCACGGAGCCATGAAATATCGTTACTGTTCTTCCACAGATGAATCATTTTGCGGGGGGGGAAAAAAAAAACCCTCCACAGTCTCTCTCCCAAAGCCCGACAGACACGCACAAGTCTGGGGACGAACCAAACCGGCCGTGGAGAAGACGACAGCTAATCCTCATCCTGTTGCCGTCCTCATCCTTTTTAACTCCTTTATCCATGTTTAACTCTTCCTTTCATCCTCAACTCGCTGTCCAAACAGTTGCCCGGACGACAATGCGGGCGGCGATCACGTGACCCCTCGAACACGCCGGATATAAGACGGATCATCCAAGTGGCTGCGAAACTGCCCCGGCTGCTGTTTGTTTGCTCGTATTTACTCTTCAAATGACTTTGCTTGACTTTTTGTGCGTTTTTTCCCCCCGTTCTGCTGGGAGGAAAAAACTGAACTGGTACAGAGACAGAGACGGAGAGAGAGAGAGAGAAGATAGTCACAGCGAGACAGATGGAGAGAGGAAAGTGGGCGACATTTGAATCCTGACCTGCTAAACCCCTCTCTCCATCCATGTCCTCCTCCCTGCCTCTGCTGCTCCATCGCAGCCTTCCAGAGGATAAAACGGGCTTAAGGAGAAGAATCTGTCCACCGGCCGTCCGTGCCAGCACATGGCACTTGGTCATGAACACATCAACTTGTGGCACCGCCAACAAACGTGGTACCGAGTGAATCTTAGAGGCACAGTCGGACCGGCCATCTGGAGTATCGGGAGCGGCGGGCCGACACCACGAGGAGGCCCCGCTCGAGCAAGCAGCTTCAACAAACTCTGCACTGGACCGTCTTCTGTGACGAGAGCAACTGAAATCCACTCAGAGTTTCTCCCTGTTACACACCCACCATGAGTTGATGAGTGAACCCATAGTCAACGGAGCTCTGACGTAGGAGCTACGTGGAGGGCAGCGGGTCCATTTCATGCGAGTGGAGCTTGAAAAACTGCACAGTCTGAACATATCATATCATTGTGTCTGCAGATGATGTTTCTGTTCATCATCACATCATGAGGGCATCATAAAAACCCATTTATATCACCCAAACATTAAGGGGCAACAAACACGTCTTGATGTCGACTCGACACAGCATCAACGCTTCAGAATTGCAGCAATTTTGTCATATTGCTTCCAAGTGGATTGATGTGTTGCTCTTCACAAACCACCTGTAGCTGAAGCTGCTCGTCCGACCAATGTCATTAGATCCTAAGGTAATGACTTCATTAACACATTTGGGAAAACATTATGTTCTTCATCAGATTGTTGTCACACCAACATGAAACATCTGTACCGACATCTGGGATAAGACACCGACTCTTTTCAAAACACCTTTTTTTTTTTTTAAGAAAAAAAACAACAACTTTGCTGTTCACCATGTATTTCTTGCATTTGTTTATGGATGTGTGTCCATGACGTGTATTTATTTACTTGTTAGTAAATAAGCTATAGTTATATAGCTTATTTTTAATAAAGTACTGAAAAAAATTCTACATACTTTAAAGGTGACATCATGCAAAAATCACTTTTACAGTGTTTGTGCACATAGATGTGTGTATCTGTGGAGCCTGCAAAACTGTGAAAAATGACCATTTCTTTTGTGGGCGGGCTAAACCCTCCAGTCTGGTTCAGGTTCCTCTCCCACTGTGATGTCACAGTTGGACTCTTTTGGGGTAACAACGCCTGCAATCTGAGAATCTCCACTTTTCCGGTGAAGGGGCGTGACATTTCCTTCACATTTTGAAAGCGGTTGACCAATCAACGAAAAGACTGGGCCAGCTGGCCAATCAGAGCAGACTGGGGGTTCATCGGGAGGCGGAGCTAAAAGAAATCCAGACGCTTTAGACGGAGGTGAAAAGAGGAGCAGCAGGAACGCGCAGTATGAGGACACTGATGCCTTTTCTGACATTGGAGCATGTAAACCTTTTTCAAGTGGTAACACACATTAAAAGTATGAACATGAATATGAGCAAAATATGTCACCTTTAAACAATTATTTTAATGCAGCGCTTCTTCTGAAACAGATTAATGAACTACTGCTGTTTTACTTCTGACCCACTGACCCGCCCTGAGTAGACAAGATAGCAACTTAACCCTCCAACACAACACCAGTTGATCTTCGTCTGCCTCTGGGCCCACGGGTCAACGCACCGACCGTGAACCACAACGTCTCTGGTCTGTGTCCAGCCGAGCGGCCCTTGGTAGCTCAAGCTCCGTTGTTTATAGCTTTCTTTGAATTGATTGACATTGATCGATGTCAAAGTCCAAACAGATGAGTTACAAATGGAATACAAGGACACATTCATCACCGGTGCAGCCAATTGGTTGAAAAGGGAGAGACCCTCTATTTTTGGTCAAACCGTTTCAGTTTATTTCAGTATAAAATAAATGCACAAATAAAACTGCCAACATATTCAAGATGATCTCCACTGGAGGCACATGTGAAAAGCAGCCAGGAAAAGATCGGAGTTTGAGTAATAACACCAAATTCTCAGTACAACTAATGACGCACGTCTTGTAAAGGTGGGCCTGCTCAAAAAATATGGGTGAAAAAAATGCCAGACAAAAATCAAGCGGCACTTATCGCTTGTAATCTCAGAATTGGCATCAAAATAAATCCCACAGTGTGATTTATTATTGCATGAATTTCTTAATAAAACGAAAAAAAGAGCAGGAGAGACGATAGATTGGCTATCTGCTGCTGGAGGAACACAAACAAGTGTGCAATATCCTTCTGTCGCCACTTATCTTCATCTTTCATTCTCCTGTCATCTCTGAGCTCTCTGTCCTTGTGTTCCCGGCTGCTGGGGGGGAAAAGGTATCCCTCTTTCATTCTCTACTTCAGCCCCGGTCTCGTCTTCCCCTCTCCGACAGTCTCCATCACTGATTCTGCGTCTTTTGCGGTGAAATGTTTGGAAACAAAAACTTTGCTTATTTGACACATTTCCATGACCTTCTGCTATATTTTTTTATGTTTTATGACAAAACGCACTCCGTCGCAGCATGGTTGTTGTTGTTGTGTGGTTGCTTCCCTGACTTCCCTGACTTCCCTGCAGTCCAACTGTTAATGTCTGTAGTTGACGAACATGGAGAAACCAAGACTTGGTGAGTATTTTGTGTTCGCTGTAAATCATAGCTCGGGATTAGAAGCCTAAACAGGCAAATGTCTGTGCATGTAAGTTTACGCTCTCTTCCTGTCACTGTCACTTCTGCTGCTTGCGTCCCTGGAGCGATTACGACACAAATCCTCGACCACAGAGTCTATTAGCCCCGGACGGGGCCTGTGTAGAGAGGGAGATGTATTTTTGGAAGATTACAATTGCTCATGTCCTGCTGGTCCCATCCCTGTGACTGACTGTGGTGCCCGTGCATGTGTGTGTGTGTGTGTGTGTGTGTCTTCCTGTAGAATTTTTTTTCCCGTCCATATAGTTTCAAGGTAGGACTCTGTTAAAGTGTCCTGAGTGAAGGGTTCGGGTTTGATGTGTACCCTTAAGTTGTCACCATAGAAAGTAAACTTAGGTGGATTCAGATGTTCCTTCCTGTCGTCTTTCCCCATCTACGATTCCTATCCACTATCCCTTGACCTCAGTGGAAAACGTCATGAGGTCAAGGGAAGGTGTAAAGGAGGACTGATGGGACTTAGGAAAAGCCGACAGCGCTGCTCAGGGAGTCCGACTCGACTTTCACTGAACTACGTCGTCACGCGACGGCGGATGTTGTCGACGTGCGTCTGCCCTGGTGAAACTACACATTTCTGAAGATGGACTACAGACAACTCAGCAGCTCCATCCATCATGTTTCAGTGTTTGACCACCGTGTGACCTCAGATGTAAATGATTCATATGTAACAGTAACCTACATGATGACGTGCGTCTCTTCAGGGTCATACTCATGCTCTTCTTCTTCTTCCTCTGCTACTTCGGATTGAATCGTTCACGTCACGTTAAATATCGCTGCCGCAATGAATTGTGGGGCGTCTATATCTCCTCACCCTCACACAGGAAGCTCCAGTGGACCCTGTGCTAAAGGAGATAGGAAAGGAAGCATTGAAGCTCCTTTCCTACGCATTTAGAGAATGGCAACATCCACTTGCCAATGAAAAACTTCCTGGTGACTTCAAGACTTAATAAACTTCCTGAGCAAACTTGTCAATGCGACCGCACCCTTAGGGCAAGCATGTCCTCAACCCTTGTTTGGTCGCGCAAACGCACAGTTGATCAACCGGATTTTGTATTAAGCATTTATGGTGTTTACAAAAAACTGAATGTGATTGTCTCATCATCATCATCATCATCATCATCATCATCATCATCATCAGCCCAAAGTTAGTCAGCGCCAAGCTCATGAGGAACATAGACTGTTTCTGAAAATGACCCTACTCCTCACTTCATTTATAACGTCAGTAAACATTTCCCTGATGAGTTCATGATTTCAATCACTTATTTGGAGTAAAATAGACGATAAAGCACAGCATACATCGGAGTGCGGCTACAATTTGATTGACAGCTGGTGGATGAAAAAAAAAACCCAAGCACGTCAGAAAGGTCATGATGAGAGTATTTCTGCTGTAACACGGAAACGTCCAAAGCACAAGGAGAACCAATCGCCCTGTGCACGTTGGTCCCGAAACAAAAACGACCGTTAAAATGCAAAACTTAGCATCGGCCGTTTTGGCATTAAAGGGCGTCTAACAGTTTTTGTGGGAGCCAACACAAGTGTGTCTATCTCACAGCTTGGCTGCCTGCCCCGGCTGCGTACGTCCACATTACTACGGTTGAATTTTAAAAGAGGCGGCACTGCTGCTCTACGTGTACGTCCGCCGCTCACACTGCGCCGGAGTTCTCGAGCGCCTGAGGCGGAGGAGTCTGGAAACGCTGCTCGGCCCATTCCAGTTTGAAAAAACTCCAGGGCCGCGCCGACGTCTGGACGCGGCAAAAACTGGAGGTGACGCAGTCGGCCACATTGGCTCTTCTGATCGGATCTCATCGGTCACGGCTCGACTTCCAGCGGACACAAAATGTTGTAAATTGTAACCGTCAGTCACGCTCCCACCTCATCATTGGTCCAAGAAAAGAAATCCCCGCTCTATACTTTTCACCGTTCTCGTGTCTCTTGTTCATAGTATTTTCTGTTGCCGAGCAACCCGACTGCAGAGTAGATTTAAGTTCCCACTTTTTTGAACAGTGGTATGGATGTGGCCTCAAAGTCACGAGACGTCGCGCGGGTCGTTTGATGCATTTTGGGTGATTTCTTTCTTCATATGTTGGTGATTTATTGTTAGATAGGGAAGAACATTACATACTGGTGCCGGGTTGGTGTGTCATGGTAGAAGGCACACACAGCCAAGGGGTCAACAGGGTCAACAGGGTCAACAGGGTCAACCGTAATGTGCAGATTTTGGTCTGTGCAAAATGATATTGGACCTGATTTGGGGCACATCAGAAGATATGGAATCTGGTCAGGTTTGCCTTTCTCAAAAGTCACATTTGCTGTACAGTTCAGCTCCTACAGAAGCATGTGTCCCTTCCACTTAAGTTTCATTAAGACTTCCCTTATTTCATCTCTCCCTAAAAGAACATTGCTTGTTTTAAAACTTGCTCTATAAATAAACTGACTCGACAGGTCACCCGTGCAAGTGGCGAGGCCACGGTCGCTCCTGCATTAATTACTTTTCCCTCCCAGCGCATTTGGTCCCAATTTATTTTTAGAAAACGGAATATGATTCAAAAAAGAAAAGACAGAATTGTCAGATGAAACAACGCCGGCGCTGTCACAGCCGCTGAGTGACAGCGTCGCAATTTTTCTTCTTTCTCCAAAAAGAAGCGCCGCGCTGGCCCGTGTGCAGAGTTTGTGTCTCGACCGCGGAGTCGGACTCCGCCGGACACGTTCAGTGAGTCATTAGCCTCCGTGGGAAATTAGGATTTAGCCTTTTATTGATTTTCAGACAACATGTTCAGTTTAAACTTCATCACGTGACTTACGTAGTAAGAAAAACCTAGAAAGCAATGTTTTTGAGCGGATAAAAAACAAATGGGTGACGAGAGCAGAGACACGCGACAATCGCATTCATTAAAAGGACGAGCCAGTTTCATCCGTCGGTTTGTAACTCTGGCTGTGACGACGAGGAACGAGATGAAAGGAAGAGCAGGCGACCGACTGAGGGCGAATGAAGCAAACTCCGTATCCTGTTTGGAGAAAAGAGCGGCGGCTGTCCTGTCTTTCCTCCCACTTTGTCTCTCTCCCTCTGACGACTGTCTTTCATCATCGCCCTTCTTCCAAACACTGGCGAGTATGTGTGCGTGTCTCTTGGAGACGGAGACAAATCTGCCCGGGTGTTGCATTGGTACGAGTGGAGATACAAGTCCTTTGTGCACATAATGTCTCCATTGTGTTTTTTTGGGGGGGTTCCTGTTGGCCTGATCGCCAGGGAGACCGCGTGACGCTGTGGTGTACTCACTCCAGGTTCACACACTCCAGCCGCCTTAAACGGAGATCGCCCTCCGACTTCACCAGCCTGTGTGTCCGCGTCGGCATTCGTCGACGAGTCTGAGACAATGCTGGCAAGGAGCCGAACACACCAACAAGTGCCACTCAGGCCGGCCCAGCGATGGGGATCGAGCCTGGCGCACAGAGCCAGGCGGATCCGGCGAGATGCCTCAAGGTTACCACTGTGTGTGTGTGTGTGTGTGTGTGAGATGGGAAGGGAGGAAACAGCTGCCAGTGGAGCCAACCACAAGTCATTACTGTGCACAGGGGACAGAGGAAATGTAATTTTTACACAAAAAAAAACAACACTCCATAGGACACACTCGGCGTTCTCCGTGCAACTGCCCGTGACCCTGTCAGGATGTGAATCTGAGGAACCGAGAGTCGCGCACACACACACACACACACACACACACACACACACACGCGCACGCACGCGCACACACACACACACACACACACACACACACACACACACACAAGAATTTCACCCCAATCAACACTTTCCCTCGGCTCCTGAGCGTGCGGTCGCACGGCTTGTTTCACATGCTCCCACCGCTGAGGCGAGGCCCTATCTACATTTCAAAGGAGTTCATTTACACCGGAACAGAGGCTCCAAAAACCTGCATGGGTGTCGGGACCCCGGGAGGCCTGCGCGATGTTAGAAACAACTGGAAGGAGGAAAAACATATTTCTGTTCTTCACTCATTTCCACTTTTGGCTTTTTGGTGAATCACTCCAACATCTTCCCTATTCAGTGATTCCTTTTAAGGCAAGATCTCCTGCAACCCCGCCCAACGTGTATGTATAGAGCATGGTCAAGTGTTCACAAAGGGCTGAGTGGGGTTATCACATCTGATGAGTTAATGGAAAACGGACATTTGGCCACTGTCGGCAATGAGGATACAGCAGTGAGCTGCGCCATCGGTTTCAGTCGGTGATGACTGGAGGTTCCAGAGGCAGCCGACATGTCCACACACACACACACACACACACACACACATTTACATAATTAAAAAAAACAAAGAGAAAAAAAGCAAAACATAAATTGACAAGAATTAGTGAGGATTTCGGGAGGTCTGGCAGTTCCAAGGGCGGCCTTCAAACACAGCGTGTGGCGTGAAAAACAAAGCAAAAAGTCATGGGAACAAAATGCAGGCTGCCAATAATAGCTACGACTGAACAATACCTTGCAGAGTAGACACACACACACACACACGCACACACACACACACACACACACACACACAAACACTCACTCACTCACTCACACGTCCACAAGCTGGTAGTTGCTCATATGGGAAAACCCTAATTACGCACGGCTTCCCGTGCTTATTAAAACCACTAATAATAACCGCTAATAATTACAGCGTGACAAACCTGCGGCGGGACGGAGGTGGAAGCAATTACACAGAGCCCAGTCAGTCGGTGACTAGTTCATCCAGTCGGTAGGTGAATCAACCGGGGGCCACTCGGTCAGCCAGTGTGTCAGGAGGCACGGGGGGCGTTACTGTGGAGCAAGTCATAATCTGAACAGATCACACGTGAGAGCGTTTAGTCATCGTGGCCGCTAGGATACACAAGTCTCACAGAAACCGAGCCCTGATTCCCTAAAGCTTGGTGACACTTTTCAATTCAATTTAATAATTAGAAAAATAGTTTCTTTCCCTTTTGCTTACATCAATATATTTCCCCCCCAGGGGCGCGGTTGCTTGAAAACCAGAGCTTTTCCCATTCTGTGCCTTTCTTCTCGGAGCAGCTTTTGTTGAAACAATGCCTGCGATCTCCGACGTGCCTGGCCAAGAGGAGCGCAGGCCGTCGTGGACGTCTGGGAGACAAAAGGGCCGTTCAGGATTCGGCCGCAGGAAGAGGCAGCTCAGTTGGCTGTTATCCTTACGTCGAGCCAAGGGCAGCCGCTCCGGAATACACTGGGACCTGCATGTTTTAAGCTTTAGGTTGCCGGACGTTCCACTTTTCTTTATCGGTCGCTTGTTTACGTGTTTAAGGTTTTTTTTTGGGGGGGGGGGGGGGGCATTTTTAAGGCTTTTGTGACAGGACCGTATTCAGCGCGACGGGGGGGAAGACGCGCAGCACAGGGCCGGGGTCGGAGTCCAACCCGCCGCCGCTGCAGGAGGACTCAAGCCTCCAGACGGGGGCCAGCCGACGCCCCCCCCGGTTCCCATTTTTCAAGCAGAAAAAGTGTCCAGCAAAGTTTGGGTGCTAGGAAACTCTTGAGACCCATCGGGACTCATCCATACTACGAGGCGAGGAGCCTTTTTAAAAAAACACGCAGGGCCATTCTTGATCATCGAACACAGATAGATGACGACGTTACCTGCAGGAGCTTTTTAAGCAAAAACAATTTGACGACGGCTCGCAACTGACACTGAGGCACTCCGTCACCAATCCCTCTGGGGAAGGCGGTTCATCTTGTAAAGTTGGGACATTCCGCGTCTACTCTTCTGTTCACGACAGTTTGCCGTGACGCTCGTCAGCGATGACACAGTAGCAGCTACAGTATTTACGAAGTCGCCTTGTAGGCCCGATCACACTGTCTGGCGGGCCACGTGCAGTCTGGGAGCCAGATGTTCTGCGCCCCCTGCAGGAAGGGTGAAGCAGGATGAAACATGACGCTGACCGCCGCTCGCAGATCGGCAGCGGCAGCATTTGACCTTCACAGGAAGTCTTTCAATGTGACTGAGGTACAATCCAAAAGTCATCGTTTCACAGTGAAGGGGGGGGGGGGCCGTCCAGAGCTAATTTCATTCGCTCCACTTCAGTGGCAGGTTTGATCCAGACCACGAGGAGAGTCCAGCAGGAAACCGCAATTAATCTCTGGAAATTAGTAGAGGTCTTACTGTACATGCATTACCACAAACTCCGGGACTTAAATAGACATTAGAAAACACACACACACACACACACACTTACTTTGTGGGTCCATACTGAACTCTGTGCACAAAATAAAGCCTTGGCGGTGACTCGGGAGAATTTAATTACTTCCCTCTCCCCATTGGCTGCAGGTCCGGGATATGCTAATTAAGTCTTGACTGATAAAGCATTCCACTGGCCTCAGCGTCTCTTTACTCCGAACTTCTCTGATTGCAGCGCAAGTCCGGCAGCCACAGTCTCTGATAAATAAGAAAGCACCTTAAAAGCCCGGGACTGGGACTAAATGCTTTTGTCAATCGGAGGGATATGACCTGGCGTAGTGCCATGGCACCGCGCCGGCAAAACTCTCCAAAAAAAACTTTGCGGCGTAATCAGTGTTCCTTATCTCCTGCTTCTAATTGATAATTAGTCTTGCATTAATTTGGGGGCCAACGTCTATCTCTTATCACAAAAGGTACAATTTATCAGCCGCCTAAATGATGGGACTAAATTGGGTTGGCAATGTTAATGATTCACCTTGCAGGGTACGGGGGACATGAGGGAAATCATTTCTCCTGACTCGTATTTAATTAACCTTAGCAGATGTGCTGGGCATGCACTGCAGCTTAGAAAGAGGAAGAAGAAAAAAAATGAAGGACATGTTTAAAACAATTCAAGCATGACATGTCGTGTTTTTTAAATGAATATTTTATTGCAAAAAGATGTTATATACATAAATATAAAATTCAGGGAGACAAGAGTAGAAATCACTGTTATCGTTACAACTTTATAAAACGTATCTTTTTTTTGAATATTTGGATACAAGCGGTGTAATAGAAAAGCGTTATACTTCTATGACAGGGAGGTTATTTAGTCGGTTCCTTCATTTCCCTGGTCTCCCTGTACGAGGAGAACCAGGGGTACCAGAGGGTTCTGGTTTCGTACCTTCATCTTGTGCAACCCATTCTGCTCCGCCAAAAACCAAAGAGCGATATGGCACCGGATGGTTAATAACGTCAACCATGCTACGTCCCGACGTCTTGTTCGTTTTTTTTGCCCAATTTTGAAAAAAAGCGAGTTGCAAAGATGAACTTATGTTCAAGGTAATCTGCAATAAGAAAACTGCAGAAAAACCAACAGGAATGTGTGAGAAAGAGGTTGAAACTCTAGTGTACTGTACATCCGTCTTACAGTAGCATGGTAACAGTAGCCAATCACTCTGGTGGCTCTGGTGTACCCAACCAACCAACTCCAACTATCATGGAAAAAAAAGAGGAAATACATAGAAAAATTTGTTCTGGTCAAGTTACATGTGCGTGACTCGTGTGCTTATATCAGAGGAGTAACAGTAAGACACCTTCATGTAAAGTTCACAGTCAAAAGAAACCCTCTCGTCTTTCATCCGTTCATTCCGTCTTAATGGAGCACAGACATGTTTCGTGAAACGCTGACAACAAAATCATCCACGTGACTCCGGGTAGATCTTTCCTTTCTGGTGCTCGGTGCTTTTTTAAATATTACGCCTTGAACATCGTATACTTATATTCAATGATCAATTCGACAAAGGTTTACAAACCCAAGTACCAGTTTTGTCGTGTTTGTGTTAACCGGGCGCCAACACGTCTCCATCACTGAGCGACAGGACGAATGACCCAAGCGCCCACGTGGACCATCTTGGTGTCAGGTCTCTGCACTTTATCATTATCATGTCATTTTCAGTAATAACATGAGAGTTTGACTCGTGTACTGGTAAAGAAAAGTGACGGCAGCATGAAAAAGACAAACATTAGTTACTACATTCAGTCAATACGAGCGCATTCCTGTCACCTTCTTCCAGCTCCCTCCATCAACACCTTCAATCTATTACTTTTATTTTGTTAATTCCCCTCTTTACGTTCTACGTCCTTTTCCTTCTTCCTTTCCTCACTTCTATACGTTCATTTCTGCCTTCCCCTATTTTCCCTTTTGTCTAAATTCATTCAACCCGTCCTTTCTTCCTACCTCTCTCTAATCAAGATCCAGATTCCTCCGACCAAACCATCAAATGACGGGGGCATTTTTTTTGACGCATCTACTTCACATTGTTTTCAAAGGGTTTCGGTCAAATTACTCTCAACGTCCGTCCCTTAGTGGTATTTCATCCTCAGTCTTGGTAACATCAACACAATTCCCCAAATCCTGAAAATGCGTTTTTTCTTTTCCGAAAATGAATACTGCTGAGCCGCGTAGAACGCAACACAGTCGAGTGTTGAGTTAGTGTGAACTCTTGAGTTATACTTGAGAGACGGTTTAGTAAGTGGCTAAATGGATGTGCACTGCGGTGCAGCGGTGAGATGAGCACTCATGGTGCCCGGCTCTAGTCGGAACAGGACTTCAGCGCACGGCGACGCCCACACCACCCGGTCCGCAGAGCTGAGCACTGAGCATGTCAGACACAAAAAACACACACACGGAGAGGACGCGGCTGTGGAGTAACACAGAGTGAACATTAACTCAAAACTCTGGTCAGTTTAACACCTGTCCCCCCAAAAAAACACAGAAAAACGACGCAGCTCCACGCCCAGCTCAGAAATCAAACACGATTAGCACTAAATCTGACGGCTATCATACCATAAACATCTGCTAATTGCCGATTTTGTAAAAAGAACAAAACAAAACAAAAACAAAAAAGGAACGAAGAATGGGCAACTCTACTGATGCCCCCCCCCCCAAAAAAATGCCAAGGCACTATTTTGAATGAATGTGGTGTTGTTCTGGAGGATTGAAATCCAAAATGTACTGATGCTGAATAATAATAATGGTGATACACCGTGATATTTTCTGACATGGTTATCATACAGCGAAAATGTCATACCGTTGCAACTGTTCTACATTCATTGGAGTTTCCCTGCATTCCCCTACCTATTAAACAGCTGCGTATCAAGTTATCATCCCCACATAATGAACCTGTTTCAAAGAGTACATGTTTAGAAACACATCGAGTCTCCGAGCTACTCTTGACTAAAGAAGAAGGCAGCGTTAAAAAGCTTTGGTTTGTATTGGTATGTATTGCCTATAGTGAAACAATCATTCATCCAGAATATCAGTTCATAGGTTGATATTATCATTTCTGCATGGCAGTCAGCTGTTTGTTCAAAGGCAAATGGATTAACCCTGAATTACAGTATGTGTCCGATAGAAAAAATGGAGCAAAGACTCTGGTCGTGCTATCATGTAAAATGTTTGTCTTACATTCATTTTAAATTAGGTGTTTCGATGAAACACTTCAGTCTAATGACAGTAATGTGTCCTGGAATGGAAATACGACGCGGCCCTGTACTATGACTGTAAATGTATTTTAGAAATATGTCGTATAAAAGTGAAAAGGCAATCATAGCACTATTAAAAGCATAATATTACACAGAAAAAAATAATTCATACAGAACTCTACTGTGCTATGGTGCACTTTCAATAATTAATAGGTGTCAAAAACAGCACTTGAATCCGCCGACTGTAGCTACTGCACTAACTGCCGACGCTGTGTCGAGCTGTAGTTATTGATCTGGCACGGAGGAACATTCTGTCTCGATGATTCATCTGTTTCAGCAGCTATTACTAACAGAGCAAAGAAATCATATCTTCACACTTATTTGTTTCTGCCCACACAGTTTGGCAACAAAGGGTCATTTTTTGACTTTTTCCATCCTCGTCGTCGAGGGGAGATCCAAAGCCCCTGCAATCGCATTTTTTGTAAACACGAACGGCTCCAGTCTTAAATTTGGCATCATAACTGAAAGGTGTCGTTTACGCAGGTGAATGGCCGTGGCACCAAGGTCTGTGTGCTCTTTTTTTAAGGGTATTTCATATATTCGCATCGTGGGTGGGCCAGCAGAAGTGAAACTGACAGGTACAACACGAGTGTTCAGAGCCGTATTTATGCTTTTAGTGGCTTAATTTAATTGGATCCAATTACCTGTTCCTCTTCTTGAAAGAGACGACTTAATCACTGTACAGTGAAAAGCGGAAGAAAACTGCTAATTTCATACAATTTAACTGACTTCAAACAAGACATTACACATCGCGCCAGCCACTCTGTAATTAACCTCCTTTACCTCGGTCTGTGTAATGTCATATACTTTTCAACAGAGTAGACAATGTTCGATAATGACTCGCACCATTAAGAGGTTCCGACTCGATTCCATTGGAGCAGGGGAAAAGTAGAGGAGCTGCACGATAGAAAGAAAGCGATCGGCACTCCGCTCGTGTTCATCTCTGGACGTGAGTCGTCTACACGGCGGCGGTCAGGGCATTCTTCAGTCTTGAGTTGGTTTGGTGTTGCTGCTGCTGCTGCTGCTGCTGCTGCTGCTGCTGCTGTCTCCCGACCTCAACAGTGTAGCTATACTGGTCCTGACTGGGATCCACCAGGTGCCTGTATCCAATCAGACGCGTTCTCAGGTTTGACATCTCACTTAAAATCTACGGCGTCAGGGTTCAAATTCCAAACTGCTTTAATCAAAGAGAGAGACGTCGACCTTGATTTTCCACATTGGAACCATAATGCTTTTGTAATCACAGAATGTCAGAACATGCTTAAAGGTGACATATTATGCAAAAATCACTTTTTCAGGGTTTGTGCATATAAATGTGTGTATCTGTTGAGACTGACCGCCCACAAATTTTGAAAAAAGACCACCCTGTGTTTTTTTTGTGAGCGGGCTAAACCCTCCAGCCTGGCTCTGAACAACTGGTTCAGGTCCTTTCCCACTGGGATGTCACAGTTGGACTCTTTTGGGGTAACCCCGCCTGCAATCTGAGAATCTCCACTTTTCTGGTGAAGGGGCGGGACATTTCCTTCACATTTTGAAAGCGGTTGACCTATCACAACAGACTGGGCCAGCTGGCCAATCAGAGCAGACTGGGGTTATATCAGGAGGAGGGGCTAAAAGAAATCCAGACGTTTAAGACAGAGGGTGAAGAGAGGAGCTGGAGGAATGGGCAGTATTAGAACACTGATGCCTTTTCTGAAAGTCAGAGCATGTTAACCTGTTCAAGCGGTCACCCAAATTAAAAGTATGGACCTGAATATGAATAATAAGTCACCTTTCAGCTGTGTTAAAACAGATGAGCTGAGTCATTTGCGAAACAAAGGAAGATTTTAGATCGCAGAATTTACCTGGGATCGTCTTCATCCACAAAATGCCCCTACCTGTAGCCTCCACCCCCAGTCCCGCGCATCATAGTGTCGTACCGTAGTCCGCGAAGTGGAGGGGTAGGAGACGGGGGCACGTCCTGCCGCAGGGGGCCTCTCTGCTGAGAGCTGGCAGCATAAAACAAGGTGTGTTCAAGGAGTGTGTGAATGGGTCACAGCAGAAAATTAGAAGGCTCAAAATGTAATACTATATTTTCAGCAGACAACAAGGATAAGAATGCATTTATTTACCTTGGGTGGGGGTAGTAGCCAGGGTCAACGCCCCGAGGGTCACCTGGACGTGGGTATGGCTGGCCAGGTGGGTAGCCAGGGTAAGACGGAGCAGACTGGGAGTTGGGGTTAGGGTAGGACATGGACTGAGAGTACCCCTGTGGGGCCTGGGGAGGTCCGGGGTAATGACCAGACCAGGGCTGCATGGGGTATTCAGCTGGATCCATTGGACCCCGTCTGAGGAAAAGAACAAAGCAAATTTTACAGAAGTTCATTTCTGAAGTTTGACAGAAATGAACAAATGAGTTTTAAGAAAATAAAACTTTTATTTTAATTTTGCAATGTAAATAGACATAAAACAAGTCATAAAACTGCTGGCACTGCCAACACCATGTTTTTTAATAAGGGAAATATCAGTAAATCAGTAAATTTTAATACTGCATTTAGTACTGTCAACTAAATGGCAGAAATATTCATGACAATCTGCACAAATCTATTTTCTTGGACTAGATGGAGTGACACGCATGCGTGTGCACACACACACACACACAAACACACACACACACACACACACACACACACACACACACACACACACACACACACACACACACACACACACACACACACACACACACACACACACACACACACACACACACACACACACACACACACACAGCCCATAGCCAATTCCAGCCAAAGATCACATAGCAACAGAACATAAGTGACATGTGGCAGTTTTAAGTAGGCTAGGGCTCAGTTGACAGACACACACACACACACACACACACACACACACACACACACACAGACACACACACACACACACACACACACACACACACACACACACACACACACACACACACACACACACACACACACACACAGCTGTGGTAATCCAGTCAAGTCCTGTTAATAGATATTGATGTCTTGTGCCCAGTGGAAAGCAAGTACACAAACACATGTTGTCCACATAGCTCACATTACAAAGTATTATATTTTATCTCTCTGTCTACATTTGTTTCTCATTCTATCTCTTTCTACCCATCTTCCTCACCTTCATTCTCTTCCCTTTTTTCTAATGCTAATTCAATAAATAAATCCCTTATTTGTATACATTCATACATGTGAAATTACTGTGAATGTGTGAAAGTATTCGGAAAACAAAGTAACATTTCGATCCTGTCGATATTTAAGTGGCGGTGAGCTACTGACTGTGAACTGAAGCATGCGCTTAAATGTGTCCAAAGCGGAATCATCATTAATTTCACCGAGTGCCATAATGACACTTATCATTGATATTCATAGCGGGAGCAGGTGGGGCCCAACCAACCTCCAACCAGTCACAGGCTTGACCTGCTGCCTGTTGCCTGGAGATAATGTGGAACGATCGCACAGAAACGGAGACAGAGCGACTGACACGGACACAGATCGCAAACAGAAATACACACACACACAGTGTGCTGGTGGTCTCCGTGCTGTGACGCCTGTGTGTGGCAATTTGGGTGGTCAGCAGTGGAAAGTGTCTAACTAACTACATGCCCATCATGTTTGGGATGTCTGACTCGGCCCCGCCTGTCTCCATATCTGCTATGACAGTGACTGTGTGTGTGTGTGTGTGTGTGTGTGTGTGTTTGTGAGCACATCACATTTCTGCTGCTCTGTCAACTCATCTGTCATCTGTCTCCTGGTTTTCAACTTATTCGGCGACACTCGTCGTGAGCCACTATGGGGAAGCGAATAGGGGCTACGTGTCTCAAATGTCTCCCGTCTTGATAGCCACAGCCGTATTGTCTGCTTCTCTTCTGCCTGAAAGCCTCACCAACACGTCAGTGCTGCCAGCTGTCCCGTCTGCCCGGGTGTCTGCCTGCCTCTCTCTCTCCCTTTATAGGCGTTTTATGGCTACAAGCCCGTCTACGGGCCAATCTGCACGACTTGCCGTCCCCCATCGGAGCCCGTGTATACCTGTGCCCATATCGGTCAGTCGACCTGTCACTCAGCATTTGGCCCTGTGGCTACCAAGGGCGGAGATAAGGGCGGCGGAGAGGTGGCGGGGATGGGGAGAAGGGCAGAGAGGAAGAGAGAGATGAGAGGGAGAGGAAGAGGTGGAGAAGCGTGTCGGGGGGAGTTATCACTATTATAGAGAGATTCAGATGAAAGACTGATTCAAAGAGAGTTAAAGAGGAAGAAGAAAAAAACACCAAAAGAAGCAGCAGGTTCAATTTTATGGTGCCGAATTGTTACGTACATTATCTCAAGGCACTTTACATGGCGAGGTCGAGACCTTACAATATTACAGCGAAACCCAACAGTTCCCACAATGAGCAGCACTTTGCAACTGTGGAGGGAAAAAAAAACCTCCCTTTTAACAGGAAGAAATCCACCGGTCGGGGCAGAGAGGAGAGGTGGGCCGAAAGAGGGGCTGAGAAGAAGGAGAGAAGGAGAGAGAGAAAGAGAGGGGGGTGGGATACACCGCCTGGGTGGGGTAGGGGTTGGGGTTAGGAGTGGGGTTGGGACACAGATCATGGTTTGGGTCTTTCACGAAGCAATGCTTTACTTCTATAAAACCTTTTACAATGCACCATGATTTATGAAAAAAAAAAAAAAAATGAAGCTACACCTAAAGTGTATTTGCTACAAGTGCAAGATGGGAGGGGGGGAAAACAAACATTTGGAAAGTGGAATGAATGGAGGAGCAAAGGTGAAATGTGGCTTAAAGAAGAAGGGAATTAGACGAATATAACAAGATAAAGAGTTCATAATGTGGCAGATCAGACACCCAAAAGGACAAAAAAGAAAACTGGATTCCAACACACTTCTTTAGTTTGGTGATATTTCAGTGGTTCTATTGATGAAGTACTGTACAGGCTGGTACGACTCAGGCTAATGAACGTGTGCTTATTGGTCACTAAGATTTCTATGTGAGGCCCTGTCTCCAAACCAGTGTCACTGCATTTTGACTGTGAAAAACATCTGTGAAATATTAAATACTTAATTGGATCACTGGGTTAAATGGGGGGTTGATGGCTGCTGGGTAAAGGTAAAGTATTCAACATGGTACAAGATTTTGCCCAGAGTAATGCTTTATTTTCCTGGGCTGAAATTACTAGTTGATTGAGTAATTGAAGTAAAACTAATTTTCAGCAATGTTGATTACTGAAAAATTGTGAAAGTGATTTATCAAACAAAAAATGCAACAAATCTGCCTGTTGCAGTTTGTCACGTGTGACATTTGCAGGATTTCATCGTTTTAATGCATCGTGAATTGAATATCTTTGCACGTTTTGTTGGAAAACACGTGCAATTTAAAAAGGAATCGCTGTTGGCATTGTCTCAATTCACTGGCATTTTCAAAACTAAAAAGATTGATTCATCAAAAGTGAAGACTAATCAATAATGAACACAATCACAAGCTGTGCTCCTACGGTCTTATGAGAGTTTCCATATTGGGATCGGAGCAGAAATCCAGTGGGAATCTGCTGTAAATCCGTTGGCAAGTTTGGAATTCTCCCTCCAGGAACCCAGTGAGCACTGCACAGCAGCTGAGGATTACAGGGCAATGAGGATGGGAAACCATTACACACACACACACACACATATGGACACACACACGCACACGCACACACACACACACACACACACACACACACACACACACAGTGAAATGAAACCCTTATGTACACATACAGTGGGATGCCAGACACACACAGCTAAACTGCATTCTGCATAAACATACAAATGAGAGAACACAGACAAAGACACACACACACACACACACACACACACACACACAGGCTGACAACCTTAGCTTATATGCAGTGCTCGCTCCTAATCACCCCCCCGCCCCAAAACCCCACATACTCTGGAGGAGGCAAATTGGCACACAGCTGGAGATGAGTTAAGACCAGATGAGGAGTCTGGTGGTCTGTGTGTGTGTGTGTGTGTGTGCGTGTGTGCGTGTATATACAGTATGTGTGTGAGAAAGAGAGAGAAAGACAGATCAAAACTTAGAAACAGATGTAATGAATGAGAACACATTTCTGGCACATGCAACAACTACTTTAACATAACTGAGAGAGTCATCAAACCGGGACGAAAGAAATGAAAACATTCGACGCGGAACAAAATCGCCCGCGACAGTTTGAAGTGGAAATTCAACTGTGTGATACCTGTTTCAAGACGACTCCTGCAGTCATTGTCAGATAGTTATACGGATAGATGGTGCACTCAGAGTGACACAGGTTGGGCATTTGAAGGGATAATTGGAGAGACTTCTCTCCAGGTCTGACAGTAATTGAGAGTAATGTGAGCCGTTCTAATTCCCTGGTATTCAAGAGATTTCTAATGGATTTTGGAGGAAACAAGGAGTTGTTGTGTGTCCTCTGCACCTGCCCCTCTCGCTCATAAACACACACACACACACACACACACACACACACACACACACACACACACACACACACACACACACACACACACACACACACACACACACTTTCACTTCTGCTTTCCGAAAGGGCTGGACACAGCTGTTATATAGAAACTCACACACACACACACACACACACACACACACACACACACACACACACACACACACACACACACACACACACACACACACACACACACACACACACACACACACACACACACACACACACACACACACACACACACACAGAGTAATCTATCATCCCGGGCCTGTCTAAGAGAGACAAATATGTTTAAGACAGCGAGACAAGACGTAACGTTGTGACACAGCACAAAAAAATCCTGAGAGCCAACGACAGCCACGGCGCAGATGGATCGACTCAATAAAGCCGAACGCAGTCGCAAAAAACAACACAGCCTCAAAGTTAGAACGGAGGAGAGGTTTGAGATGAGCGAGGTAGGGAGGGGTAGTGGAGGTGAGAAAAAGAGTGAGGTAAAGAGTGATATCTAAAATGAGTGAAAGAGGAGCAATGGGAGGAAGAGGAGATAAAACTTCTGCCACTTTAATCCACTTACCATCTTTATGAGTCTTTATCAAGCTCACCGTGCGTTGATATCCATTTAAAACTGATTCCAGGTCTGAGTACTTTATATATTCAAATTGCGTTCGGCGGTGTCAGATTCTTTGTCAATGAGTGTCCCGGTATTTTGACAGTCGGGCGATAAAGCAGATTAATAGCTCAAATTGTTCCACAACTGCTGTCGTAATGTCATTTCGGCGGCCGCGGTGAAAGCGGAGCCGCTGATGTGTAATGTCCCCCGGGGGTTCGACTAGCTTTAACTTTGTTTCATCTTCCTGACGCGATACTTCATTATGAAGTTTTTAATCACGGAGGCATCGCAGTCCAAACAATGAGGCAATCAAACCCTAAGTGAGAAATAATGAAGGGTAGAGAAAGTGTTTTTTTTTATTCTTCTAAGGAATGGTATGAAATGATGGGAGAGTCTATTTCGAGGGAGATCGGACTGGAATGAAAACTAAACCTGCGTCACGTGCAAATTACATATAATATTGCTTATGGATTTTGGTTCATCAATGTTCAATATAAAATATAGCAAGTTAGTTATGATATTTATTAGAGCCCTACCGATTAATTGGTTGGCAGATAAAAATTGGCGGATATGAGCCTTCCACAAACATATCGCTATTGTTTTTTTTATGTTTGCCCATATGTGCCAATGTTATTTAACAAAATAAACAAAGCTCATGTTCACATTTTATGTAAAACATGTTTATTTCTTAGTTCTTTTTTTCTCAGTTTAAGGGTTGTTTCAGTATTTCCTTTTCATTCATAGTTATTTATAAAAATAGTTCATGGTTAAACTACCAAGCCTCAACTACATTTCTTTGTCATTAGGGTTTAGGAATCATTGCCAACATTTTTTTAATATATACATCGGATGATATATTTATTGGATTAGAAATGTTTAACCCCCTAAAATCTGTATACGCCCCCCAAAATCCAAATCGGACATGTTCCAGTATCGATTCCAAGAGAATCTTGGAACAAAATCAGGAAAATAGTTTCCCAAAAAATTGATCAAGGAATGAAAATAAGACTTGTGTAATAACAGTCAAAGGATTATAAACAACTTCGCCGGCATACATAGGATAAAAATATATCAAATAGGGCCCTTGAGCTGTGATGTCATAAATGTTACACATTAAACAAGAAAAGTTAACGAATATCTAACGTGTGTGGCGTCATTTTAAACTCTACAAATTAGAGCTTTGTAACATTATAAGAGGTTGAAGGAAATGAATTGTCGCTCGCTGCGAAGTTCTTTTGCTGATCCAATTATCAGCATCTACTATAATCCTTGGGAGGATCCTAAAATGTAATTATGAAGTTTCTGGTCTCAAGGTGGAGATACAAGATACCCTGTGGAACATGTGCAATAGTGGAGGCACAGGAGAAGAAGAAACAAAACAAAAACGGAAGCTCCATCAGGCAGTTAAGCAGGATTTTCAGGCATCAAGCAGGGAGGTAAGGCTCTCAGTGTGATTGGCAGTTGTCTTTGTTTGATGAAGTGAAATCACTCTGAGCTGCTGTGTGAGCACACTGCACAGGTACAACACATGACATCTGGGGCCGTCTGAAGTGGGAGTAGTGAACAACCCAAACGAACTCCTGACAGAACAGAGCCGAGTCATTAAGAGTGGCGCCTGAAGCAGCACAGAGAGGTTTCTTCTGTTTTATTAGGAGAAGCCCAATAAGACACTAAGCTGTTATCCTACTTATGCCTAAGTGGTTACATACTGTGTGTCCGAGGGTATGTGTGTTCATGGCAGAGATGGTGCTCTGTTGGTTCAGCTGTCAGTGCGGTTTGTACTGGTGCGTGCGTGCGTGTGTGTGTGTGTGTGTGTGTGTGTGTGTGTGTGTGTGTGTGTGTGCGTGCGTGTGTGTGTGTGACCTCCAAACCTCCCTTGCCTCCTGACCTCTCGGAGTCACATGACACTCCATCAGTTCCCACCAAACACTTAGACGGCGGGGTCAGAGGCTAAGCAAGGGTATTATCAGCCAGGATTAGAGCGCATACTGAACACATAGACATAACATTCAGACTGCCGACACCGTTTGGGCAAAGTTAACCTCATTCGGAAGACGGGACCATTAGCGACCCTGCGACTGCAGCGGCAGCCAAGGGACCGGGATGTTTGTTTTATCGCCCTGGACGTCGCTGGCGTGGGGTTTCAGGGTCTTTCAAAAGGCCTTTTTCCTCGCGTTTGACCCTGTCCTCACAAATGTATTTAAAACTAGACGAATTGTATTCTTTCAAAAGGAAATTGCTAAGCGCCACCGCCGCAACAGGAGGAGCGGTTTCTGCGGTGAGACGGAACAATTGATTGAAACATTGTTGGTGAGAGAGGAGGAATGGAGGGAATGTTTTATAATGAGCCAAAATGAAGATGGAAACTTTTGTTTCCCGAACCCGTCAACTAATTATTCTTATTTCGTTTTTTTTTACGTCCCAAAGATGTAATTACAGGGCACTTCACGGCAGGGGGGGAAATCTTTGTCAAGCCGACTAGCCAACAGGGAGCTTGGAGCGGAGCACTAAAGAGTCAAATCTTCATCTGTGTTCCCGTCAAACAACCAGCACGAAGAGGACACGGAGAAGGCGGATGATTGTAGAGAGGATAAACAAGTCCAAAGACAAAGAGGTGGGTCCGCAGGGGAAGAGACAAGAACCAGGACAAGACCTTGAGAGAGGGAGAGACACAGGTTGTCTTCAAATAAGGAGAAAACCAATTTAAAGCAAATTCTGCCAGGAAAGACGTGTGGCTAACAAGAGGTTGAAAAGACCGTGACAGTCACGTAAAAGGGAAATAAAAGGGGAAACAAGGGGGAAGAGGAAAGACAAGGAGAAGACAATGAGGTGGAGGGAAATGAACGGGGGGAAATAGAGAGGCAGAGTTTCGATTTGAAAGCTGGAGACAAAAAGGCACGATAAATGGGACTACAAGTAGAAGGGATTGAGCCTCCCAGATGGAAGCGGAGAAGAAAAAAACATGAAAGAGGAGGGAGGAAGAAAGGAGCAGAAAACGAGGAGGGAAGACGATGTAAGCAGAGGGTGGGGAGGGCGAGAAAGGAGCAGAAGAAGAGAAGAAAAGAGCAGGGAAAAAAAAAAGGCAGAGAAACAAGTGCTGCCCTCCGGAGAGCTGGCATGCTGAAGGTCAGCATCTGCTGAGAATAATAGGCACCACTTTAGAGCGCGCGCGCACACACACACACACACACACACACACACACACACACACACACACACACACACACACACACACACACACACACACACACACACACACACACACACACACACACACACACACACACACACTGTTCATTCATACACTTCACGTTTGAAACTAAACACCTTTCGCTGGTTCCAATCTGTCTCTGTCAATAAAGTTCTGTCGAATTTGATAAATCCGCCTGGATATCACGAATTACAAACTGACCCATCCAGGACATTAACATGATTACAATCCCCCGTGCATGTAAGTGTGTTTGCTTTTGGAAATATGTGTGTGTGTGTGTGTGTGTGTGTGTGTGTGTGTGTGTGTGTGTGTAATACAGAGAACTTGTTTTAAAGAGCACACACGGGCGTGGAATGAGATGAACATGACCGCGCCAGAATAAAAAAGAGGACAATGGCGAGCAAATGAAAGGGCACAGCAACAAAGTACTTAAGTGCGGGAAAAAGCGAGCAGAAGAAAAAGGAACCGGGGAGAGACAATCAAATTAGAGTATGAAAAAGTTACCCCCCCCAAAAAATAAAGTCTTTGAGAACAAAAAGAGAAACAGTACTGAAAGAAAAAAGAAAAAAAACGAAAATGAAATGGGAAAAGGACAGAGGAGAAACCCATTAGAGGAAAGTGAGAGGAACTGAGGGATGAGGGCCTTCCAGATGGTAGGAGACTGTTGCCTCGGAAACACAGAGAGGGCAGAACAATGGGGATTTGGAGTGGTTTTTCACATCCCGTCGTAATACGGCCATGCCATTTTGGAAACCGAGCGATGGAGCAACTGCCAAAAAATCGAAAGAGACCGACAATGTACTGCGGGCGGCATCTCAAAAGAGAGAAAGGGAAAAAAAGGAAGAATTCTGATCAACATCTCAAGTGAAGAGATGAGCTGATGCAGTGTTTTCCATAATGCAGACCATAATGGTGCATCTTTTACACTTTGTATAATAACATAAAAGATGGCCTACATAGTGTTTTTGCAACACCGCTTCGTTGCAAAGCACTGATTCTCTCAGCCGCTCCTGCCCACGCTGACCCGAGGTCGGCGTGGGCTAAGTACGTGGCTGTGGTATAAAATCACACTACATTATTGAAATATATATGTCTTGCATATATATTCCATCAAACATATAATTCTGAATATGAAATAAAAACTGTCCCAGAGCTGAGCTTTACAAATTACGCAATTGTTCTAAAAATCTGCAAATCTCTTGATAGAAACTGTTCCGAGATCCTCCCGACAAATGACCTCGGATACGACACCCCGGTGGCAGACACAACCTCTACGAATTAAACCATTAATCGTGTGAGAATGTGCAAACCGAGCAGCGAGCCATATCAACATTTCGATTTCTGTGACACTGTAACAACCACGAAGACCAACGGATCACATTGGCAGTGAAGAGGCTGCAGCTTGCAAGTATCTGAAAGTGCCAGTGTGTTTGGCATTTAAATTTGTGCGAGGAATTTTAAGATTTCGGAGCACAGAAGCACTTTAATTATTATTTTGAAGAGACATTTCTATGCAAGCCAAAATGTATTTTGTTTGAGCAAACAAAAGTCTATTCTGTGCTCAATAGATGTACTTTCATATTTACCATTATTCATATTAACTCGTAATAATGAGTTTCACTCAGTCTCTCACACAAACTGTCGCTCACGTTGTCTCCTTGTCTTTCTCGACCTGTCCACTCGCTCAACCTGGCACAGCTTTACATAAGTGCCACAAAATCAACCAATCGCAGAGGGTGAATTCTGAATAGCTTTTAGTTTGGTGTCCAAATACGTCCGTCTACGTCTGCCAGATGACATGTAGTTATCGCAAATTTATACATAACCACTTATGGGCAGTCTATTGGACAACGTCCTGAGACGTTATGAAATCAATTACTGGTAACATCGGATCCCGTTCGTATAGCTTCCGTCCGATGCGTCACATCTTGAGTCAATAAGTTTCCTTCTCAGCTAGATGTAATCGTTTCAGGATGGTAACATTTTGCTCTGTGCGTGACCGCGGGGATACAAATTGCTGGCAAAATTGCAAGCCCTCAAGAGCCACTAATTTGGGACATGAAGAGGAGTTGTGAAATTGTACGAGGATGATGGGAGATTTTAAAAGGAGACATATATGCACAAACACGTTCTCCATGTTTGTATGGTAGAAAAAAAGCCGTATGGTTTGAACTTAAACTTCCCGCAAGCCGCTGTCAAGATCATTACTATTGTGACAGTGACGTTTGTTAAAAACGGGCAACTGTCAAATCTCTGTTTCATTAAAAACATGAAGCTCTACTGAACGTGGAATATTAGGGGCCGAATGTAAATTCCTCCACTCGCTAACTCGACCACCGCAGCCTCGCTGTTTCACTTTAACGTCAAACTGCTGGCTGTCGAGGTAACGCGAGCTGCTTCCTGTTTCAACGGATTCATAAATCATCATAACAATTCGCGGTGCCCTTCCGTTTGGTATCAAAGAATGTGACATGAGCCACATTTCTGCACACGCTGATCACGTTGCACGTCCTGAGGCTGAGTAATTAGGGGAAAAAAAGAACTCTGGATGCATGCGCAGAAAAGACATTTAATCATCATTTATCTCTGCGATATAACTTTTCTGGAAAGAATGCTTGCAGCGGCAACAGATGGCCATTAGGATGCTGCCAGATGTTAAGATTTCACAGCTGCAACTGTGGAAATGTATGAGGCACAGTCCATCTTCTTGTTCTACAGACAGAGTGAGTAAATAACAACATGTAATTCCTCTTAATGCATTTGCCGCATATTTGATGATTGACCAGCTGCTGAAAAGTAGAGGCAAACTATTTTCTAATTTTGACTTGATGCAATAATGAAAAATGTTCTGTCTACATTGCTAACTACTGAAGATAAGTTTCATTGCTTGGATATTATACTGCCACGACGAAAAAAAAAACACGTACGTCTGTAAATTTCACAACTCCACACGAGCACGGTATCACTTAACACCGGTTCAACTCCGGCACACACCAAAAAAACCTGTTAAACATTTGCCAGCTGGGGCCTGGAAGAAAAATGTCCTCCCTCACCCCAGGGCCCAGACAAATGAAAGCATATCATACCCTTGTCATGCCGGGGGAACCCGGTGGTTCTGCAACACATTATGGGTTGTAACCCAACATTTTAGAGTCCGCGATGGAAAGATCAAAGCTGCGACCGAGAACTCTTTAGAGCGGCAACGGGTGAACACATTAGAAACACTAGGAGCGGGGAACAAGAGAGGGTCAAGAGAAAGGGAGAGAGGGGTGGGGGGCATTCTGTTAGAGGCAGGGTCCTTTCCTGGGATCCTGACATGGCTGACAAACAAGCAGAGTCTTGATGAGTCCAGAAGCGCAGAGGAAAACAACTGGACAATGGGCTGGTTTGTGTCTGCGGCTGTAAAGTGGTCTGGGAAACCCGCAGGCCTGGTTGGGAGGTCCGAGAGAGAGAGAGAGAGAGAGAGAGAGAGAGAGAGAGAGAGAGACGGAGGGAGGGAGAGAGAGAGAGGGAGGGAGAGACGGAGGGAGGGAGAGACGGAGGGAGAGCGATGCCCGGTTCATTTCCCTCCTTCGACCACAGTGAAATGATATTCAACAATGTCCTTTTCACCCCGAGTTCAGAGGGATGGAGAGAGTGAGAGAGAGGAGAGGAGAAGAGGAGGGGCAGAAAACGAGAGAACGATGGAGGAGAGCAGACGGGCAGAAAGTGGAGGGAAATGAATGAAGAAACAGGACTCAAAGGCAGAGAGTCATCTGCTTTCTAATTACTAGTCATCTGATTATCATTGTAATGAGGAAGTGACAGCCTTCCCAGAAACCTGAACGACAATTTGGATTGGCTCCTTCAACCCAATAAGAGTAGTAACGAGGACAAATGGGAAAGGGTGTTCGACTAATCAAATCTGAGTGTACACGTTGTACTTCCAACAGCAGACAGCTGTTTTATCTGGAGAGCGATGTAAAATCATGTCACATGCATAAAAAAAGCGAGGGCTTCTGAAAACAGTCACCAGCAGAAATAGCTATAATAAATCAAAAAAATAATACAAATTAAATAATATGATGGGCTGAAGGAAGAACAGGACATTTTATGGACCAAACAACTAGTCGATTAATCGAGAAAATAATCAACAGATTAATCCATAATGAAATTGTCGTTAGCTGCAGCCCTAGTGTATTCGTTTAATTTATACTTCCATGTTAACCAGTTGTTCTATTAAGTTGTTTTTCTTCCCTTTCTTTCTTCTTTCTTGGTGACATTATTTCAACGATGACTTTGACTTTGTCCTTTAAAAGATGAATACTTTGGTCGAAAACCCAAACAAACATGTCTACATGTGTGTATGTAAGACAGACGGAGAGAGAGGGGGAGAATGTGCAAATGGGACAGTAATGGCACACACATGGTCGGGGCACAACCAGCTTAAACCCCCCCCCCATAGCCATCTATCGACCCCGGGATGACTTAAACTCACACACACAGGTGCACAGCCACCCACAGTAACAGGCGTGTGCGCATACAAGTCGCTGAAGTTATGCCAAACAGATGTACGTCCATTCTCCAACATAAACCCCAAATTATAGAGTGCTTACAATGTAACCGCAACTTTCCGGGCGGTTTGATCCGAGCCAGGAATGTTTTCTGAATGTCGCACGCCTCTTTCTCTTCACTCTTTTCTACTGAAAAAGATGAAAAAGTCCGCAGCTTTATCTTACGCCATGTTCCTAAAGCACATGAACGTAAATTCCAATCTCAGTCCTAAAACGCACCCGCAGAAATGTCTTCGGATGTTTAAAACCGGGGTTACAACCCCCCCCATCACATGTTGCAGAACCACTGGGTCGCAGCATGACAAGAGTATGAAATGCTCTCATTTATCTGGACCCCGGAGTGAGAGGGGGGGGGGGGATTTTTCTTTAAGGTTGAGCCGGCAAATGTTTAACAGGTTTTCCGGGGTATCAAGAGTGTTTGTCACATGGGCAGAGGTACAGTGACCCTTTCTCACCCTCAGCTGCATGGGTCCTTTGGGGGGTGGGTGGAAGGGGGCGGGGGGAGGGGGTGGATGGAGAAGTAATTTGAAGGAAATGGTAGTCGGCGGAGACCTTTTGGGGGGGGGGGGGGGGGGGGGGTGTGTGTGAAGTGAAAGGACATGTGGTGTCGGGCCTTCCCGTCTTCCCTTTTCCATGAAATCCCAAACACCTCTCAGCTCTTACGGGGAACAAAGAAAAAAAGCACTCTCCGAGAGTGACAAACGTTAAGGGTGTTATTTTCTGACTTCCTCTTCAGGAGAAAAAAAAATGCTCAAACAGATTATGAACATTAAGCATTCAGTAACATCCGACTTATCTGTGTTATCTGTGAGGTCATTTCAGACACGCGAGTCGGAGTAGTCACTGCAAGGTAACTGCTTAAAGTTTGAGGCATTTAAAATCATGTTCAACATAATTTTGTTCCGGCGTATCTTTTTCGAATCGATCAAATTTCTTTAAAACACGGGATGATTTGAAAATGTAGGCAAATACACAACATACCCTTCACCCACTCCTCTGTGGCTCCTGCAGAGTGATATTAGCTGATAGTGTGTTAGGTAAAGTGTTTCTGCTTTAGGCAGGAAAACATCATCTGCTGCTGCTGCTGGGTCATGTTTTAATTTTAGAGCCATCAAGGACTCGTCTCGCTCTCTCACACGCGCGCGCGCGCGCGCACACACACACACACACAAACACGCGCGCACACACCGCTCCAGTTAACTGACTTTGAGTCAAACATACAGTCGCGGCCCTACAGCTATTTCTGGACTCGCTCGCAAATACTACGGACACAAACTCACAAGATACAAACACGCGCGCTCCCTCCCACACACGAGCACAGGTACGCGGGCACGGAGGCTCTAAATGCACACAGACCGGGAGCTAATATGTGTTTTCATAAGGTCAACAGCCCGGATGCGGTTTCCGAACACGATCTATTTCTCCGACTCTCGGGCGCTGAAGTGAAGTGACAGCAGGTGAAAGAGTGCAGACAGAGATGCGGAGGCAGGGAGGGCGGCTAAAAAAAGACAGGAGAGAGGTATGAGTGTGTTTCAGACATGAAATCTGTGAAAAGGATAATATTTTTGGGGATATTCCATGTATTTAGTGCCAGCTCTGTGGTCTTCAGATCAGTGACTGACTAGATACCAGAGGCTGTTATGGCCCCAAGTGCAACACTTACATCGGGTCCGACATCCAATTTCCAGCTTTTAAAAAAAAAGAGATAATTTTCACAAATAACTTTTGCTCGTGTAAGATGGCTCTACAAATCTGCTGCTTGGAAGTTACAGCATTTAAAGCGGCGCTTCTTGTCGTCATTTGTATCTTCATTGCACTTGCACGAATGTCATAAGAAAGACGTACGCTCGGTGACGTGACTGTTTAAAATCAGACTTGAGTCATGTAGACACTGTTTCACAACTGTTACAGGTCAAAAGTGGACAGATTGTCAGAGTGAGTATTAGGGGGAAAAAATGACCCGGGGCCCTTTTCAAACATGAGGCCTACATGTAAAATTGGCCTGGCATTTACAGATTACAGTGCATGTCTCAAAGTGGAAACAGAGACGGGGGTGTACTGTATGTCAGTGTGTGTGTGTGTGTGCGTGTGTCCAATTTCCCAGGGCTTTTTCAGATACCACAGGCAGACCTCAAAACTATCATCACTGCTCTCGCTCCCATCTGCCAAAGTCATCACCCATCTCTCTTTCTCTCTCTCTCACACACACGCACACGCACACACACACACACACACAGACACACACACACACACGAAGGAGGTGTGAAGTAGCCATCCATTCCTCACCATTTTAACAGGAGTGGGAACCTGGCTATAAACTTTCTAACGTTCAAAACTTCTGTCCGTCATTCCACTAACTGACTTCCTCTCTCTCTCTCTCTCTCTCTTTCACACTCAGCTTCGCACAAACAAACACTTGTTGTTGACTTGTTAGTCTGCTGAGGTGACGGTAATAAGAGGGGAAACAAGATGAGGTGAGAGGAGAGGTCGTAACTTTAACTCTTAAACAAGTTCCCTTTATAGAAATGAAAATAATAACGCAGCAGTGTCCGGTTAGTTGAGGTCGTAAAATTGATGGAGAAAAAAAAAAAACTGACGGTGGGTAAGAAGGGAAATGTGGAATTTGGAAGAAAAAAATGAAAGTACAGAGATGCAGAGATGGCTGGGGGTTGATTATTGTGATTGGCCAGTGGACACACACGAAGCACTAATGAGAGAAGGGCCAGTGTTTTGACGAGGTCCGCCTGCCTCCTGAGGACCACGTGCCCTTCACCACAGTGAGCACGGTCAGCTAAAGCAAGGGCAAAGAGCCCTGGGCACAACTCCACTGTTGAAGCAGGGCCATAAAAGACAACGTGAGAGACATTTTACGTGATCACGAGAAGTGTAGCCTTTTTTTCCCAATGAGTATGACACGGTGGCGGGACGTCACAGTCGAGGTAATTAATGTGAAAAAACACTGGTGGGGAGGCAGATCCAGGAGATCCGGGATCAGCTTTCAACCCCTGTATGAGTGTGTCTTCCCCAGGGAGGGGATAGGGTGAGTTCCTGGCTGAGACTGAGGCCTCCGGAGACACACAGAAAGCTATACGGGCTATTTAATTAGAGGCTTTGGAAAGAGAAGAGAAAGGAAGAGAAGAGAAGAGGGAAGGAGAAGAAGCAGTACCTTGGTAAGGAGGCGTATTGACGCTCCACCTCTTCGTAACGTGGTGCCAACCGAGGGTCCGTCCCTCTGCCTGGCATCTGGTGAGGGGAGACAACTCGTTAGACTTGGTGACGTTTTGATGTCTACCATCCTTAAGTACAAAACAACTGTGCTCAACCAAGAGGCCCTTGTTTTCCGTGCTTGTGGGTTTCTGTGTGTGTGTGTGTGTGTGTGTGTGTGTGTGTGCACACGCGTGTGATACAGGGGTAATTTAGGATTGACAAAGGCTAGTTATTAGGGATTTAGAGTCAGAGTTGCAGTCTAACTCTAACCCTTTTTTCAGCGGGGTAGAGTTCGGGGGGATCTCCATCCTAGATTAGGTTACTTCATAACAGGATGGACTCGTCTAGCTGAAACACACACACACACACACACACACACACACACACACACACACACACACACACACACACACAGACGTACGCAGAGTCACGTCTCATCTCCATCTTGGGGGGGGGGGAGATTAAGTCAAGTTGCTGACAGTTCAATCTCTCTTACTCTTCATCTCACTCGTTCTCTCTCTCACCCTCAAATCTAGTATTTCATTCCTCCACTTATTTCCGTTCCACTCCCCCCCCCCCCCCCCCCCCCCACACACACACACACACACACTCTCTCTTACTCTCATGCTCAGAGATTATCTGTGTGTATTCAGCAGGGAGAATCCAGCTGCCATGGTGCTCCTTTAAGAAGCTGACTGAACCCCCAACGACAACCTCAACACACACACACACACACACACACACACACACACACTTTTTCTTTGCAACTTAATATTGTTAATGAGACTCATTTCAATACAATGCAGGGAGAGAGAGAGAGCAGGATATGAGTGACTGCAGTAACTCATAAATGCTGAACTCTAGTGATGAAAATAATACGACTAATACGCAGAACTACACAGTCCCTCCAGGGTCTGATGTAATGCAGAGTCTCTGAAAATAGCCCATCAAATTTATTCTATCACATCTGCCACTGTAAAAATTGAGCTTTTTTTTGGGGATAGCGCCCGTCTCCGTCTGCTAAAATTGCAAAGCCCATACATAACACGCTCTTTCTTTCAACCATGGTCACCATGTTCCCACAGTGGGGGGAAAAGAAAAAGCATAAGGGGCGCTATCAGATCCAAAAGGACATAATGGAAGGAGGACGAAGTGAATGTGTGTGTCGCAAGTGGTGAAGACAAATGGTTGAAGGTTTCACAGAAAACCAGGTTCTTCTTCTCCCTTCGACTGAGGGTAATGGTGTCGACGTGAAGGGTGCTGAGGATTAGATATTACTGACCACGACTCTTCTTCACGCGCCGTCTCTACTCTTTCTCTGTTTTCCAGGGAACGACGCCAAGAGGCATATAGAGCACCTGTCGGTATAGCTTCAATATCTCAGGTGGAGGGACGTCGGCATATTAGGAAGGAACAGAGAGGCCGAGTGAAAGAATAAAACAAAAATGGGATGGAGAAGAAAGGAAAGGAAAGAGAGATAGGGCGAATAAGGGGGTAAATGAGTTAAAGAGAGCGGGTGAGGGGAGAAATTGAAAGATATGAGGCCTCTGAGCAGGGGAAGGGAGAGAGAAGAGGTGGTGAATCACAAAACGAGGGGGGTGAATGGGGTGAAGACGGAGAAGACAGAGTTCAGAGGTGAAAGGGAAATTAGAGACACGATTTAAACAAGATGTTAAAAGGGTGGAAGTGGAGAGGCGACGGGGTGGAATGACTGCAACATCTGGTGGCGGCTGAGAGACGACTGAGGGGATGGTGAGGAAAAAAAGCGAAGTCATGAACGGAAGGGGGGGGGGGGGGGTTAGGGGGGAAGGCAGGTGTCGAAGAGAAAGCAGTTAGAATAGTTTTGATAGACGCGTCAAGGGGATGAAGCTGCGATCACGCCGCATTTCGTCTGTCGTCAAGAAAAGAGGGCGGAACCAAAGATGCCCGAGTCCGACCTCCCTTCCCTTCCTCGTCTGTGGCTCTCAGGCAAAGCACATTGGTCCTTACGTGAAAACACACATTTCTACAAAGCAGGTCACAAACACAAATGCATCACTGTTTGAGCGAAAGTAATTTACGGAAAGAGCTGCAAACATCACTCAAACGCGAGTAAACTGCGCATTTTATTGTGGACTATTTTTAGCCGCAGACAAATACCCATTTCTGCGTATGTGGCCGCGGTAATGTGGCATTGGATTAAACTCCGGCAGCCGCGTCCATGGCAATGAACGAGCATGTTTCTGCAGCTTTTGCGGCTCATTTGTATGTCCTTACGAAATTTCTTGGACAACAATGGGGCTCAGAGGAATACAATATATCCGGCTTTGGCCACAAGCGGCATTGGCTGTTAGTTGGGATCAATTTACTGTTGATTTTCGGTCTTTTCATGGGATATTTGTAGTCAATGAGGAGGAAAGCTACAGTTTTTTCTAGCATTGTCCTTTAGAAGGAAGCGTAACCTGAGTGGAGGGGATGCTCCAGTGCAGTACAGTCTTTGTCTGTTGCCATACCCATGATGGAGAGCAGCTGTGACACGGGCTGAGTAAACAGAGATGAATTTGCAATAAATGTGCATGGGGTAAATATGGTGTACAGGGAGAAAAAAATGAATAATTAAAGGTATCATTAATCGTCATCGTTAACATTAAAGTAACGGTATCAGTGTGTTGATGTTTGAGAATAAATTAAGTTTAGTTCATGCACAAACATAGAGGTGTTTGATTCACGGGAAGCGCGGGACTACGCACCCTAGAGCATCCAGGTTTTTTTTCGTACATTTTGCAATGTGAAAAACCTTTTTTTAGGCGAAGGTAACACATAAAACATAATGTACTACTGAAATATGCTTATAGCTGAAAATGTGACAATCCCAAAAATCATTCAGTCACAGCTTGAAGATCCTGTGGGCTGAACAACTTGCCAGCTTCAACTACAGCTGCCTGCTACTGGTCTGTCTGTATATCTGTGTGTGTGTGTGTGTGTGTGTGTGTGTGTGTGTGTGTAAGAGAGACAGAGAGATGCTGTGAGTTGACTCTCAGCATTCATAACTGTGACAGGAGTACAGTGCAGTGCAAACACTATGACGGCTGAACTTGTGGGGGGACACACTGTACACACCTTCTCTCTTTCCCGTTATGCACGCACCCACGCCCACACACACACACACACACACACAAACAGACACACACACACGCAGAAGTTGCCTGCAAAAAATGTACCTACATGTGCACACAATCCATTTTTCCAACACAAATGAAATGCAGCTACTGTTCACACACACATGACAAGGCGTCTCTCACACACGCAGCAAAGATACACACCCATCTCTCACTCTAGACACACATACACTTGTACAGACTCACACACACACTTAAAACACAACCCCCCCCCCCCCACCCCCCCTCCCTCGCAGACGACCGTGGTAGCGTAGCACACTGGTTGGGGTAATGGTCTAGTGAAAAACCATTTCACGGCATGGCGAGCAGAGGAGAGGCGGGGAGGAGAGCGCGGAAATCAAGCAGAAGAGACTGATACTGAGGGGAGAGGGAGCAGACACACACACAAACTGTCACAAATCCGCGCGCACGCACACACACACACACACACACACACAGACCTGCACAGGAGCACACACTGTAAGAGGGGCTCATCTCTCCTTTCAACAGACCCTTCAATTTACCCATAAAACACACCACACCATCACTTTCCGCGCTGCTGACACACATTCATCCTCTCTCTCTTTCTTAAAGTCTATCTCACACACACACACACACACACACACACACGGAGAGGCTCAAACGTCCTACCCTTCTCACTCGAGCAGTTTCAAGGATTTCAGAGGGATCTAGATCGACATGAAGTATTTGGTGCTTGCATACTGCCTCAACGAGAGCACTTAGTCCAAATGGGAGGCCTCTCTTTTTTTCTCTCCTCTCCCCTCAACACTTTTTCGTCTTCCTCTGCACTCCTTCATCATCCTCCTCTCCCTCCTCTCTCCGTCCTGCCTCGCTCCCTCTCTCCCTGTAATGTACACACCTCATCCTTTCCCTCCATTAACCGACTCTCGTTAAGAGAAATAATGCGCTCCTCTGAGTAATGTTCAATCCCCTTCCCTTGCTCTCAGTTAATATCTTTTTTTCCCCTCCTATATCTCAGATGATATGTTTTATCATTCCACCTTCCCTTTTACTTTCCTTCCATCTATCACTGACGCCTCATTTTTTACGACTCTCGTTTCACCACGCTCCTGTTCCACTCAACTCCGTCCTTCTTTTTCCGCATCCTTTCCACCGGTTGTCATGCGGACCCCTCCCCAAAAAAAAGGAACAGTGCAATCTCTGTCAGTCACCTAACAGAGAGGAGGAGCAGGCTTCCCTCTTCTGTTGCCTGCTTCCTCCTTCCATGCATTTCTTTCGTGTCCATGTCCTTCTTTCACTTTCAACGTCCTTTCCTCCTTCTGTACTGTACGTCGATAAAAAAATGATTTTCTCCTTTTTCCCTCTATTGTGCCCCCCACCCACCACCACCACCACCACCCAGCCTCCCACCCCAGCAGAAATCGATGAATAAGGGAAGGCTGGTTCTAATCCGTATCAGACATATCGCTCTGCTCAGCCAGCACTTTGAGCTGACTCAATTAAAGCACGGCTCGGAAGAGGCCGCGGTCCCTTTGTGTGAGTGGCACTGCGGCGTGTGATATACCTAATGCCTTGCCAGCTGCATATGGGTGTGATGGGTGTGTTTGGATGAGGGCCACCTGATAGAGTTTGAGACTGCAAATAAGTGATGATGTGCACGTTACGATGATGAGACACTGTGAACTTAAACTCCCGTTCCTTCGGAACAAATCCACAAATCTGGATTTTGATGGAAGATACAGTATACTGTACGTCCGGAGTGCACCACTGGGACAGTGTCCACGTTGACACACAAACTTTCACTACAAGCTCCCTGCGCTGAAAGAGACAGGAGCTTAAACCTGTGAAGAAGTGTTTCAGACTTATGTTGAAAAAAACAGCATGAGGAAACTACTCTGTTTACTGAACATTGGAGCATGGAAACCTTTCCAAGCAATAACACAAAATAAAATTATGAAACGGAATATGAGCATAACGCCTCCTTTAATTCTTATGAATCGAAACTAAAACACAGTTACAATACATTATTAACTGAAATAAATTACAATTAACAAGCAAAACTATCATGTATCTAAATATCTTTACTATCTCATATAAATACAAATGTATTATCTTATGTTGTAGCCCTCACTGCATGTACAGTTTTCACAGCGCAAACAACCGCATTACCATTTTTTTAACTCGGTTTTACATTTACAAAATAGCCAAAAAATAACCACCATTTTTTTTTTTTTTTTAAGTAAAAGCTTTAAAAGCTTGTTAAAGCTTCCACTCAGGCTTGTCACGCGTTTTAAAAACTGCTTCTGGCAACACCTGGCTGTGTGCTACAAGCTGGATTTTGTCACCAACAGCCAAATTCGTTGTGATTACTTCACCCCAGGCGTGCTCGTAGGCATCTACAAACAGGGAAATCCACGCGTACACAACCACATACTCAATCACAACCCTGCACAACCACACCCGGGTGCGTTAAATAGATTTAATGAACCGCGCGAAACCAGAGTCACATCGGTAATATGTGATCTTAGTCTCGAGTGAGGGAGAGAAGATGCAACACCTGTCTCATGAGGTGGGCTAGGCTTCAGCTCGGCACGCATCAGAGAGAAATCCCACGATCTTCAAACCAGATGTCGATCTGCTTTCCTTTTTCAAGCTTCCTTTCCAAACTCAGAACTGTTTAAGCTTCTACATTTCGTAGCCTCTATGCCTCTCCGGGCCGTAGGCAATGAGCTGTGATGACAGTCACTCAAGCAATAAAAAAGAAACACCAAGGAGACACGGTGAAACAAGCTCATTCACCCTGTTACACTCCGCCCCCCCCCCCCTCCCCCCCACTTCTAACCATCCACGCATACTTCCTTCCATTCATTCACCCCTGCCCTGCTTCACAATCCCCCCCCCCCCCCCCCCGGTTTTTATTATTCTCTCAATAACTGCATCCGTTCACTGCATACCATCCTTCCTTCCATCCGTCCATTCAGTTATTCATTTAGAGAAAGCCGTAATTGCAGCTGCTGGTGAAAAGCCATCCATTTTCCCCCGGGCTAATTACTACAAGCTCTTGACAAAGTAGCTCTAAAGTAGGGAGAGTCGACAAGCACAGTCACAAGAACATGCTAATTGACATTCACATACAAGTTCACCTCTGCGAACGCGCACACACACACACACACACAGCTAGTCTAATGAGGATTTCCTGTAGCTCATCATTATTCTAATGTGTGTGTTAACCACACAAGAGACGGCCGCTCTGCCAGAGTCAACGACATGTGCGCGTCTCGTCCACCGCTCCCCGTTGGATGGCGGCATCATTATATCCAGATATCCAGTTTTTTTGGCATTCGTCAAAGGGACATTTGGTGAAATCTGCTCATTTGATGTGAGACCGATGCCGCCGTCATCTGTTTTTTTTTTTAAATATATAAGTGAAGCGACAGTGAGCAGCTGGTTAACCAAAGAGAAACAGCTACCCTGTCCCAACAGAACAAAATTCACACACCAGCACCTTTGAAGCTCATTAATTAATAAGTTATATCTATAAAAAAAAAAAGTGTAAAAACGTTCCTCTCCCTTGTTAGAACAAGCCTCAGTGAAGTCTGTCATTCTCCCTCTCGCCTCATAACGTAGCATGTTCTCCTGTGGGTGAGAGCGATCCATGGGCCATGTGATCAAACTGATACCACATATTAATACACAGATCTGAGTCCAAAGGCAGTGAAATGAGACCCGAGTCCAACCCAAATTAGACCCGAGGAGTAATTTGGAACAGGCCAGTTTTCAGTTTCTCAGAAGTGAGTGGACCGGCGGAGATCTATAGCTTGTTGGTGCGTTTTGTTGCCTCTGGACTAGAGCTAAGCTGTTTCCCTCTGTTTCCAGTCTGTACTTTGGTATTACCATACAAATGCTATTATTCTTCTCATCTCATACTCCATCGGGAGGGAAATAGGTGCCAGTATGCCTTTAAAGGGCAATATGGAACCAAATATACAGCATATTCATATACTATCTTCATAGGGTAGCTCAAGATTAATAATACACTTTTAATGATAAGATAGAGATTAAAAAAATAATAAATTCAACAGATTTCCATCGTAAAACATATATTCGATTTTTTTTTGCTTTTCTAAGCTTTGAAATAAAATCTATTGGACTGGATTACTCACCTGCTTGGAGCATTGTGATTCGTCTTTGGGCAAATAATATGTTCATGTGGTGTGTGTGTGTGTGTACTTATAAAACACAGTATAAGCCGGACAGTGAAGTTTCACAACCATAAATCTCAGCACCCGCGCCGGCACCGGCAAAGTAATCGCTGAGTCACTGCTATTGATCAACAGCCCCACCAGACCTTCCGCAGACATGAAGCATTCTGGTCCTTTTGTGCCGTCGGATTGTAAAAATCTCACTCGAGTGGCAGTCCACGAGGGGCGAGGGGTGACGGACACCGAGAGTGAGAGAAAAAGGCAGGGGGAGATATCGAAAAGAGTAAAGAATAATCACGGGCAAACTTTGTTTGTTTACAGCAGCACAAAGAAGCGCGAACGCTCTTTTTTCACAAACCCCTTCGTCCCGCTCAAATGTCAGCAGAGCACCGGAATAAAGGGCTGAGAATTAAGACGGGAGCACAGTTAAATGTCACAGCGCCGTTGAGCCTCTGGTACAATTAAGACCACAGAAGGTCAATTTTCCCCAAAGCACGCGGCTAAGAGCGTCTCCCATGAATACAGTGATTAATACCACTTAATGCAAAGCATATCCTGTTTATTAAGTGTAGGTCTGTGAGGGAGCGGAGGAGACGGCATATCAAGTTGGGTTTGTGTGTGTTTGTATGTATATCAATCAAATTAATTCCATTTTTTTTTTTTTTAATGGCATTTAAAAGTGATCAAGCGCGCAGCATCCCAATAAACACAAAGACACAGGTTGCAGTGATCAGGAAGTGAGCGGTCTCTCGTCATTTTAATTTATCTTATCATATCAATACAGTATACCTTGTCTGGCCTTTTAGAGATACTCTTATTGGGTCCCATCATTTTTATAAAAAAAATGATTAAACTAAGAACAGGTTTAAAATAAATGAAAAATTGTAAATAAAAATGTGAATAAACTTCATAATATTCCTGATAATAAAACACAGAGCGAAGTTGAATGAAGGAAAAAAGACAGATCACCACACATTTTTGATTCCTGCAGGTAACGCCTGCGAGAGAGGGGGCGGCTGCTTTCTCAGCCTGTGCCTGTAAGTTTACAAAGATTAGAAAACAGATATGTGGCAAATTCACGTATCTTTCTAGCATGGTTGTAACAATGCACTATTAGCCAAACAAGCACACTGGTTGTGAAAAACATTGCACGATGATGGGAGCAGCAGAAATATCACTGATTAACGCGTGTTTACCATGAATACACATTGAAACGTTCACTTGCCACTGTACTCCACATCTGGGCTGTGAGAGTATTCGTCAGGGAGCGGAGGCTGCGGACACCAAAATGTGTTTGAAACAGTTCAGCAGTTTTTTTCCAGTTAATTTTTCCCAGGTGCTGTGCCCAACACTTAGAACGGTATTTTAAAACCCCCGTGTGAATGTATGGCGCATGTAAACAACGTGTTTGTTTTTTCTCAGGCAGTCTTTTGCGATGTGTTGACTGTATTGCACATCAAACGCGACAAATGGAAACAGGATTTATTGCCAGCACAAGTGCACAAAATGCAATAGCATTGGTAGTAAATGACCTTGACCTTCAGCTTTTGAGTTAATGCTTGAATCACAAATCTACTCTCACACAGTTCCGTGGGTGGCTTGCTTTGTTCTGAGACTGCACCAAAGAACTGCACCAAAGTCGGCGTGGAAATGGACTGACACCGCCTCCGGCTGTTTAGTCTGCACCCGAGTTCAACTGACAGCTTTTCACACCAGCCCAAATATACTGCAACTAAATGGGCAAACACTGCAGTTTCTTTGAACTGGCTGAGAACAAGTTAGGTGTGAGAAAACACCTAACTCGGACTGTTTTCCTTTCGGCGAAGGGCAAACTTTTTTTTTTGTCCCTATATGGGAATTGAGTCCACGTTGTGAGAAAGTGTTAACAAATTCTGAACTTGAACTGTGAAATATGATCTTCCTGTTCCCCGTGTAGCTATTTTTGTAAGTGTGTGTATATTTTATATGTATACGTATATATTTTAGGAAGAGAGAGTGAGCAAAGTAAGGGATATAAATGAGAGAAGGGAAACGGTGAGCGTGGTGGGAGAGAGCTAGAGAGAGAGAGAGAGATGGGGATAAATAAACGATAGTAAGAAGGAACGTAAGGCGATAACAGAGAGGCGAGGATTAGTCTGTGCTGGAAAGCTTTTGGAGAAACGCACGCATGCACACGCGCGCACACACACACAATATTCATGTGTGCACACATTACCGAGTACACATCCTTACGACATGGACACATATATGCAATATAAAATATTAAATCAAAAGATGGAGCAGACACAAAATAAAACACACACACACACACACACACACACACACACACACACACACACACACACACACACACACACACAGGTTTATCCAAACCTTAGTGTTCTTAACAGTTAAGCTTGTCCTTGAAAGTGCAATGTGGGGAGTTGATAAGGGGAGAGAGAGAGAGAGAGAGAGAGAGAGAGAGAGAGAGATTCTGGGTTATGGAACACATAGCGGGACAGAGAGGAGGGCGAGGAGGAAGGAGGGCTGAAAAAAAAAGGGAAGCCAGATAATTTGGTTACGTCTAAGCCTCCTCGCTGCCACCCAGATAGTATATCCCTCTCCCTATACCCACCCGCTCTCCATCTGTGTGCCACACTCCGTCTCTGTAGCCCAAAACTTCCAGACTTAAAAAAGTCCCCCTTTGAGGATTAGGGGGAACAAAGAAAGGTGAATTCCAAGGAAGACTGAGAGAGAGGAAGAGAGAGAGAGAGAGAGAGAGAGAGAGAGAGAGAGAGAGAGAGAGAGAGGTTCAGGTTAAAGGGGACAAAATCTATACCTGACAGAGACGTGGAGATGATGGGAGAGAGGATGGGGGCAGCAGAGATGAGAGAAAGTTTCATTTTTTTGAACCCCCTCTACCATTTTTGATAATGTCAGCAGGAAAAAGGTAGGAAAAACCTGCACTGGCTTCTTTTTTATTTGTGGATTCTTGAATAATTTATTTATTTCTCTATGATATCTCAGGAGCAGGACTTAGCATAAGCACATAAGAGCAGCACAGCCACCTTTTCTACTGTGCGCGAATGTATGCATGCGCTGAATATGAGGCTGAAAATATAACTTTTTTTTTTATTTTACATTGCGTGTGTGTGCGCGGCAGTGGGAGCAGGTGGCTGCCGTGGCAGGTTAGATGGAGCAGTAATAGCATGAAAGTGACACTTTTCGCTCTCTGCCTCCTCCACGCACCCTCTTCCTCTCTCCGATGATTGGCTCCGGTCGGGGGGGGGGGGGGTGGCGGCTGACGGCCAGGGTGTCTTTTGATTCTGTCCCGTATTTCCAATATTTTTCATGTCGTCTAATCTCATGAAAGTCTTGACCTCTCTCTCTTCCATTGTCTCCTCCGTCACACTGTTCCAGTCTAAACATGTTCTATATCTTGTCCTCTCCAGGTTTACATCGCTCTTTTCCCCTCCCTGCTCATCTCCTCTGTTTTGTCTTCTCGTCTCGTTTCGTCTGACAGCCCGCCATTTCTATCTGGGCTGTTCCAGGAACGCTGGGACGTTTGGGTCTCTCCTCACCTCCACTGCTCCCCAGCGTGCATTATCAATCCCCAATACAGTGATTCAAGTGAGCGAGAAAAAAACACTCTCATTTTAAAACTGGGATGGGCGAGTCTAAATTTGCCTAACATACGATATTTCAATAAACAATGTAAATACTGTATACTTCAACTTTGCATGAAAGTATTTCAGTAATAATAATGTCATAGTAATAAATATTTAACATTTTTAATATATTGCTTGTGGGAGGGGTTTGTTTTAATGTTGTTGGTGAAAGGACGAGGGAAAAAGAGAGAAATGAAGTGTGGAAATGGTGGCAATATTTGCTTTTGTGCTGGACGGAGGAAGAAATCCACTTGCCGCACTGGCTTTTTGTTGGACGTGTGGACATGTACACGTGTACAGGCACGCACACCCCAAGGTGAGATGTTCTTTCTTCGGATCTCAAGTGAAAAGCGATGCACAGGAAAAAGCACATTAGCCATGACGAACTCTCTTTTTTGTGGCTGGCTGCCTTAAAAACATACTTCATCTATTTCACAATGTATCTGAAAAAAGGTTCAGTATATTTGGGCAGGTTTTGTACACACACAAAAAAATCTCTATAATCCCGACAGAGAAATGAGAAACATCATCGAGCAGTTTTCACTTTGTCGGAAAAGCTCCGACTTGGCTGAAGGGTCAGATATTACCTTCAGCGCAAGGGTGGATAGTGTCATCTCGACCACATACCCTCTTAGAAATAGAGACGGACGTTTTCTTGCAGACACAAGCGGTCTGCTGCGGATTGGCCAGGATGTAGACCTAGCTCTGGTCCAGGTGGGGCGGAGAGGGTGACGGGCAGAGGAGGAGAACAGAATTGGAGAAAGAAGGATGGACGGGAAAGAATGAGAAATGTAAGGAGAGAGCGAGATAGGGATTAGAAACCCTCTGAAAGGCAGTCACTTAATTTCCTGGCTTACCTGGCTACGATTATCTCCTGGGTGGGAACGGGAACGTTTGATGTCCTGGGACCAGACTAATCCTTGGTGACTAACCTCAACCTCTCATTTCCTCCGGATTAGCTCACTCTGCTACTTAATAAAAAAGTTGAAGGTGGACAGATATTAACCCAACGGTGGAGGAGAGGAAAGAGAGTGAGGAACACTGTGTCTCTCTCTTTCTCCGACTGTGGAGGAGGCTGTCCTCGCAGAATCAATGTTAGCGTTCGTCATTTGTTCAAACATTTTAAATCACCGATGCCTCGTGTTTCCTAACAAGAAGCTCTTGTGGCTTCGTGAATAATGAATGGCGGTCTCTGAGAAGGCAAAGGTGGAAGTGGGGCCACGTTGTCGCAGCGCCAGAAAACCTCACGTAGAGCCAGCAAAACCTCATGAGGAGAAGACTGAGTTGCACAAAGGCTCTTATTTTGACACAAAACACTACAGTTTTCTCATTGTTTGATTCATTTAATCCTGGTCGCAATAATTTCCTGACCTTCACTAACCAGTTCAACATTTGTATGCATAATTAAAAGAAAGAAAAAAAAGAGTATTTAATGGGAACTGTGCTTCTTTTATCAACAAATGAAGTGAGCGGTGCCTTCAAAAGGACCCACCATCGTTCATGTACTTTAGACAGCGGGGGCTCCTTTCATTTGACCGATCGCATGCCTTTGTGTCTATCAGTAAACGTAGAAAGTTATTGTTCAATCAATGTTATTCATGCCAAATGGAGAAAACTCACAAGTAATGGAGATAGTCATAACGTATCGTAAAAAAAAACAACCTACGGCATTTCCCGGGTTGGGATCACTAACCTACCTACCTACTTACCCATCCATCCATCTATCTAATATTTAACATAATTTTGGTCTGGGATTGAAAAAACGTGTATAGAGGTGAGACTGTTTGTTCCTTGTAAAATGCGCTTACTGTACCATTAGCACCGAAAGGCAGCAGAGGCACTGAAACTGAACGGAGCGACGTTTTGTTAAAGCATTTACCGAATGTCTGAAAATTAACTAAAATTTA
>NC_061528.1:16437500-16500000 GCF_022379125.1 Scophthalmus maximus | reverse complement strand
AAAAGCAAACACTTCTCCTTGTGGTGGTTTCCACGGCGACAGAACCACAGTGAAGTTTGGTGAGGTTACTGGCTCATACACAGAGAGTTAAATCATGGGATTAAGGCTCCTTCTGCTTTTCGTGTCAGGACCCTACGAGATGATTTGCGTCTCTGACCCTGGGACTCGGGCACAAACAAATTTGCGGAGGTAGTCATGTCGCGACCGGGCAGCCACAGATGAATGAACCGTTTTGCATCTGAACCCAAACTTCATGAGGGCAGGACTGTAGAGAGTCATGCATGTCAAAAACAGATAATACGTCATGACATGTTGACTCGTCCTGCCCTGCCGGCAGGAAGGAGACACAAATCAACCATGTTAGTGTGGGAGTCTGTGCGTGTGTGTGTGTGCAAGTGTGTGTGTGTGTGTGTGTGTGTGTGTGTGTGTGTGAATTTGTGTGTGCGTGTGTGTTTAAGAGAAAATACGTCGAAAAACAATTCAGGAGTTAATGTTAATTTGTGTTGTGTTCATTCTTACATTCACTGTTTGTGTGTTTGTTCTGGGATATGTGTCTGATGTATGTTTTCAACCTTGTATTCTATTCTATTGTGCGTGTGTGTGTGTGTGTGTGCGTGTGTTACAGACGTTCAGCGGTCATCAGACCAGCCAGGCACCAGTCCCAGACAGCGAGGTCAGAGTCATTCACTAATCATATTAACATTCCTCCATAATGACCCAACGCATAACTCTCCCCCTTTTCAGTCTTTCCCCCTCTCCCTCCCTCCATCCATCCATCCGCCTCCCTCATGCTTTCCATTCCAACTCCTCCAGCCCCCATCCATATTTCCTTCTCGATCTTATCTACCTCATTGCCCCATTCTTTATAACTCCTTTTAATTCAATTCAATTCAATTCAATTTTATTTGTATAGCGCCATATCACAACATACATTGTCTCAAGGCACTTTACATAGTGAGGTCAATATGACAATATTACAGGGAAAACCCAACAAATCCCACAATGAGCAAAGCACTTGGCGACGGTGGAGAGAAAAAACTCCCTTTTAACAGGAAGAAATCTCTGACAGAACCAGACTCAGTTGTGGGCGGTCATCTGTCTCGACCGGTTGGGGTGAGGAGAGAGAGGAGGAAGAGAGGAGAGGTGGGCAGAAAGAGGGTGAGAGGAGAGACAGTAGGAGAGAAGAGAGAGAGAGGACAGTTGTACAACCGCCGCTGTAATCTCTACCAAACTGATACTTATAATTAAAAAATACAATTATGTTGTTTTAACATCTCTGTCCATCTTTGACCTTCGACGGCTCCATTATTTGTTGACTTTACTCCTGTATTCTGTTCCTTCTCATCATTTCACCCCCACTCAGTCTCTCCAAACTGTCTGTTAATTTCCTCAAGTTAAATCCCATCTCATCTTTTTCTTTTTAATATCTAGTACGTTTAACCGTTTCCCAGGGGAATAATGCATGGATTTTGACGAAGAAAAAAAAGAAACAGGCAAATATAGGGGACTGATGAGTACGTACAATTCGGTGCGGCTTGATTGAATTAAAGGGATTGCTGGGCCTTGGCGGAGGTATGCACTCTACTGAGTGCCATTTTAGTTGATTAGCTGATTGATGGAAAAGTAATTGGCAATTATTTTGACGACCATTTAAAGTGTCAGTGAGCGATTTTAATCCAATACCCTTTTTTTTTTTGTAAAATTCAGCGAATATTTCCTCACGGTCCGCTAACTGTCGGTTATATAGTCTGGTTCTTCCACGCAGTCCTGCCTCGGTAAATTGAAAATAAGAAAAAAAGAAACTTTGTCGACCCATTAAAAGACATCCTAGCGACAGACAATACGACTCAGGGGGTTTTGGCCTTGTGGCCTTGTGGCCAGCTCGTAGTCTGTCTCCTATGCCAGAGGCTGCAGGTTCGAGCCGCGGCCAGAGCAGTCCCAAAAAAAAAAAAATCGACAACAAACAATCTTTCTCCAAAATCGCTTACTGCCCCTTTAAACGTATACTTTTTGGGGTTTCAGCCTCTCGTGTGTCAGGAATTGAATTTATCCCACGTCCCCTTGTTTAAAAAAGAACATCTTGTCTATGGTTGGATTTTCAATACTTTAGTGAGAAAAGAGCAACATGTAGACAGTTGTGTCCAATGGAGGTCTGACGTGGTGAGTCTTACTGTTGCACGCAGGTGACAAAGGTGGGCTTACTGGTGTGCCACTCTCACGCCAAAATGGCCGCGTAGACCCGGGTTTTTTAAACGCGTGTCGCCCCGCTTAATATCGGCAATTGGCCACTTTCACACTGCAAGCAGACCAAGCTGTGGTGAACATAAGAAACAGTGTAGTGATAGCTGGCGGTCATAGGTGGCGGTAAAGAGCGGTGCGCGCCATAAAACAAACGAGAAGAGCAGTCTAGTCAACAACAGAAACCAGCCAGCAAGACGGTGGTCAACGTTACCTTATATCTTGTACTTTTGTCACTCTTTCAAAGTATACAACCTCAGCGCAGTTACCGACGGAGGGGACGGGCCTTCGTTGCCTCCGTCATCGCGCAAATTAGCGCGTTCACCCGGGCGTGACATTCACACCACTGCCGATAGGAGGTGGAGCAGAGTCATTTGACCCCTGGGTGAATGCCGACTAAACGTTTTCAAACTGCAGAAAGTGCCGGGTGTTAGCGGGTTTAAACAGGTTTTTTGGCCAGTGTGAATTGGGCTTTGGTCAGTGGTGTGTTGTTTAAGGCCTTTTTACTTTCTCGATATGTGTATGTGTGTGTGTGTGTCTCTGTGTGTACGGGATCTCTATCAACATCTTGTTTCCTTCTACTGTTCTCCAGCCAAATCAAATGGAGCCTGTGAGACTTGGCTTATACCAGTCTGACTCTAAATGGTTATACATTTGGCAGACTGTTCAGCAGTGACTTTCAAATTGTCTTTATCCAGTCAAACTGTTAAACTCCTCTCTCTCTCACACACACACACACACACACACACACACACACACACACACACACACACACACACACACACACACTCTCTTAATTACTCAGTCAGTCAGTGTAAATGATTTAGCTGTTAATGACTCCAAATCTCAGACAAGGAGTCAGTCGTTAAGTGCTCCAGTCAGTCATAACCACCGGACCTTGCTAAAGATTACATCATGACTACGTATGTGCGCGTGCGTGTGCGCGGACGTGCGTGTGTGAAATTAGTGCAATAGCACAGTGGTCCACGGGGATTTGAGAGAGACAGAAAGTGAACATAGGGACGACAGAGGAACAATAAATATCTGAGCATGAGAGTATATTCATTATTGACTGAGACGGCGAAAGGCTGTATGTCATATCTGTACTCTGTGTGTGTGTGTGCGTGTGTGTGCGTGTGTGTGTGTGTGTGTCTATGTCTATGTCAGTCGCAGCAGACACAGCTATGTGTCTGGGTCCACTGAGTCGGCACTGATCCCATCTTGTCTGACTTGGGGATTATAACCCCCTGACCTGCTGCCGGGAGTACTGAAATACATCAACATCAACACCCACACCCACACACACACACACACACACACACACACACACACATACATACATACAGGGGAGGGGTTTTCACAGTGAATGAGTTCTCTGACTTTACATGCTACATAGTTTCATGTGAATTTAAATTGTTTAGAAAATATACATTAAATTGCTTCCGCATTTGAAAAAGAAAGGCCTGTTAGATGTAGACTATCGGCTCAGTAATTGCTTTGCATTCGCCTTCTCTCCCTCCCCGTTTATTCCCGCTGTCTTGATCCCTGCTCGTCTCCGACCCGTCAGTGTGAGCCCAGTTTCCTTTCTGTTCCATTAGATTCAGCACATTCGTACCGTCCCAGTGCTCTACTTGTCCTTATAAGGTCGGGGTGAGCAACGGCATATCAATCCTATGATCACACAGGGAACTCCACTGTGTGACTGCAAAGTATGTTATTTGTGTGTGATCATAATATATGTTTCTCAGAGCGACGGCGTCTTCGTCAGTCAGATCGCTGCTCAGAAACATTGTGACATGTATTCTTTATAAGCGTTCCTTTTCCTTAACAGATTTACTCATCCTCGTGTTCCGTGAAGCCAACAAGGCAGCGCAGGTCCCTGCCGTTTCTGGAATAATGCTGATTCGTCAGATGATTCATTTATTTAGGAAGTCCCCAGAACATCCCAGCACTAAAACCTCATCCAATTTGTGCAATCGGGTAAAATGGGTAAAGATGTAATGCGATTCAAGTCTTAGTCGAATCTGTCAGCCAAGTAAATAAAGAGCCCTTTTCTGCAAAAAAAGAAGAAAAAAAAATGCTTAGCACAGGGAAAGTACTTGCAGCCTGAAAAGCCTCTCTTGTATAACTGAGCTGCAGTTAAATATATGTTTATTACACATAGTTCCGGATAGAGAGGGAAAGTATTTGGAACTGCACAAAAATACGTTTGTCCATGAGCGAGGATAAGGTTTAGCGAAATCATTTGGTAGTGTGTGTGCACGCGCGCGTGTTAATTGTGCAAAAACGCTTGTGGATGTGTGTGTCCCAAGTGTCTACTGCAAATGTTGTCATACTGACTGTATGTGTCAATGTGTCTTTTTTTTTTTTTTTACACGTTATCTGAGTATATGCGTATTTTTTTCTGTGTGTGTGTGTTTGTGTGTGTGTGTCTATGGTGACAACCCCTTTGGAATACTTTGGGGATTGGGTGATGTGGTTCTGGATATTCCAGTGGATTTATGGTCACCCAGAGCTGGCTGGCTTAATAATGGACGCCAGAGAAATGTGGTCTTTTCTCCGTGCAGGCGGCATACTGAAGAACAAAACTCCTCCGGCTATTTTTCCCGTCTTCCCTCTCTTTATTTCTCAAATCCTGCTTCTGTCATTGCAGTAGTTCTGACTATATACACTGCCTATACATGCTGTTTTCACATACACATCTCTCTGTCCAAGAGCTTGAACTCGGCACGGAAGGGCACTGACGTACATGGGTGGAACCATCTCAACCAAACCTACAACAGCACTTCATTCCCCAATGTCATATTTAATGGAGAAATAATGAGGTACCAATTATTGGAGCAGACAGAGACATAATGGCGAAAGAACATGAACCTGAGTGAATGCAATGGACAACTGGATTAAAAATAGAGAGGGAGAGTTGAAAAACAGTTTTTTTCCTTTTTTATGCAGAGCACAAACAACTCTCTTAACCCTGTCTGTTATGACAAAGAGACGCACTCAGCCACAAGGTTTACTGCAGTCCCTTTCTGCTAATAGGTTGGGGTTCGATCCCCATTCGTGTCCACCTATAAAACACCCAAGGTAGTGCGCCTGTTTCTGTTTTATAATGGCTGAAATCACATGAACAGCTCCGAGGTCACCGAGGAGAGGGTTACATGTGTGTGTGTGTGTGTGTGTGCGTGTTTGAGTGCGGGAAGAAGAGGTTTTGTCTGCCCCAGCACGGCCGTAAAATGACAGACATAAAGGTCTGCCGAGTATGGCCACATTGAATGGAAAAAATAAACATTTATAGCATTATTCTGATAGAACATGGTTAATTCAGGTAGAAGCTCTTATTGGATTTATTACCTGTAAAGGTTGATTTATGTGGACCACCAACGACCACCAGTGCGACCACATTTCCTTTTGTGTTGGCTTCATTTTTAATTTTGATATTGAACAAATGCCATGTGGTAAAACTGCAAATGTTCAGCTCTAATCAAAAGTGCAAGAATCAATGATCTGTTATCTGTAAGACACAATGTCACGTAAATTAACTTCAATCCCTTATAATGAACAACACAATGAAGTTTACAATCCTAACACATCATCAGACATTGAGCATGTGCTGTTCCTTGCTACTCTGCACTGCTGCAAATTCGAAATCCATGCCTGTATTTGGGATATTTTGCACTCAGTTTAGTCTTGACCAAGGGAGAGCATGCCAAGTTGGAATGATGCCACATGGCCATTGAAGAGCAAAATCACTGTTTGGTTGCCTTATCTGAGAGGACCATTATCCTGATGCATTGCTATAGAATTAAAGGACTGACACTGTATATAGGAAAGGCAGCTCATCCTATCCTATTGATCACCAAATATAGAACAGAGAATCAGTAATTAACTATTAGACGTATCTTTTCATGAAAACTACAGTGTGTAATATTTAGAACAACACATAAATTGAACATACTGCCCATAACTATATGTTCATATATGTACAATCAACTGCAACACGGAAACAATGTTTTTTGGTCAACTTTGAATGAGTTAAGTATAGTTACATGAGGAGGACCCGACCTCCGTGTGAGTAGCCATGTTTTCTACGTCGGTCGCACCAAACGGTTCAAAATACGCCGCATTCGCGATGAATTTTCAGCGCTGCCGGAAACCGGACATGGAATCAGTGGTTTGCGCCACCATAAAGTGTGAGAAAGTAAAAGTAAAGTTGAACATCATGTCTCTGTTCTTATTCTCACACTGTAGTGAGTGTACCAAATATGTGCATGAATTCCTACAGAAAAAAAAGTTAAAATACACCATGCGATGGCCACACTACATTACTACCTTTTAATAGCATCTCCAACAAAAGACATTGTAACAGAATAGTTCTTCAGTTCAAACTCTAAAGCAAAACCTGATAAAACATAAAGTACACAAAACCAGAAGCGTGACTATCGCCTGCAGAAGCAGAGACCTAACCTCACTTCACCCTGTACTCCAAATAGAGAGGTATGCTCTGCATTGCCACTGTTTCATTCTGCTTTGAACAGGATGGGGGGGGGGGGGGGGGGGGGGAACAGTTCATTGTTAGTCATGGGTCTCAGCGGGTCAAACCCATGACTAACGTGCCCACATACATACAGATAGTGGCTGTAAACTGTGCTCTGATGGTGAAAAGGCTTTCTGTCTTTGTCCAAGTCAAATAGTCTCCGTCAGGGTTACATCGTTTCTGACCTTTTTGAAGTTCGTCTGTGGTGGTGGTTATGAAAGGTGGTGTCGAGACCACTAAAAAGGAAGCTGTGTAAATAATGTTTACCCCTAAAACAGGGAGCACACACGGGGAATCTTTACAATGAACAGGGATGACAAACAAATCTCACCTACTTTTTAAATAGAAAATAAGACTCATTTTCAGTGAACTGACCAATTCAGTTGTCAGGGAAAATAGTATTTTATGTAAATTCACATTGTACTGTGCACTATACATTTTGAATTTGCCAGACAAAGGATGACAGAAACAGAGACAACATTTCACAGTGGGCAGTTTAAAAAGAAAATGAAAAAAAAAGGAAGATAAAAATAAGAACGGTTGTGGGAATAGTGCGCTGGGATTTTTCCCAAATTCTATTGTGAGTCACACAATGGTGTGCCTGTCTCTGGATGGCAACGCCGACAAGGTTAGAGAGAATATTGGACCCGGTTCAGGGGACGGAGACCTTGAACCAAAGACAAAAAGAAGTTCCAGAAAAAAAAAACACACACACACACACACACACACACACACACACACACACACACACACACACACACACACACACACACACACACACACACACACACACACACACACACACACACACACACACACACACACACACACACACACACACACACACACACACACAGACAGTGCAAAACGAATCAGACATAGCTATGACAGGAAAGGGAATTCAGTCTTGATCAACAGGATATGATACAAGATCCTGATACTGTGCATGACCGACATTTGAAGTTGGCACAATTTCTGCCAGTGTTACTGTACAGTATGTCCAGGGGCATTTAGCCATTTCTGATTTTTAGCAAAGGATCATGTTCAATAGCGTCATCCACTTTCATATATTGCCTGCACATGATTATCTACACAGGGAAGCACAGAAAAGGGGGCTGCCACAGTGCCTCTAGAACCACGACTGCAGGGAGATTGTTTTCTAGGTGCTTCCCTTAGGACACGGGAGGGTGAATGAAACATTACGCCAATGATAACATCTGTGTGAATAAGAATAACAAAGTACATTTTGTGAAATGTTAGAAAATCTAATTTAGCTAGTGCCATACGTTATCTGAAGTACATGTCTATGCTTTATACAAAAGCATAGAAAAAAGGTGACAGTTATTCTGTCAGGCAAGTTATTCTGAAAAGTTGACAACATACCTGACAGAGCGAGAACTCTTATTTTTGGGTGAGTTGGTACATCAGCACTGAATTGTTATGGGTGAAAGACTATGATAAGCTTATTCCAAGTTTACCTGATCAAAACAAATTCACTGATAAAGTTAAAAGTGGTTGCTTTGGTTTTTTAGGAGGATATAAACCATGTTACATGACTTGACTTATTGCTACGCTCAAAACCTATTCCTTCACAAAGACCGCGTGTGTGTGAATGTGTGCAAGTCTTTATGTGAGCGAGAAATCAAGTTAGGAAATGAAAACCTTCTGATTCTCTAGTTGGATTCCGTTTACTCCGAATTCAAAGCCTCGCTAGAAGGAGACGACATTCTGACTACACAAAAAAAACTAATAAATAAAAGAATGCAGGGAACAGCTGGCTGGATACAATGACACACACACACACACACACACACTCATCCATACAGCCATCCATACAGTATCAGTATTGGATGGGGAAACAATTCAGACAGTGTTGTTTTATTTTTTAAACATCCAACAGCTGAGACTTGTGATCAGCCTTATGGCTAGAACCTCTCTATGTGGGGTTTCTCCCTGTAGTCCAGCCATAGTCCAGAGAAGTACAGATTAGATCAGACCCAACTTTCCGGACATTTTTTCAGAGTTCATGTCTGACAACAGCCGATGTGTTTGTTAGCACTATGACTGTTATTTCCTGTTGATCAAGTCAACGTGGAAGTGTTAGAGGACAACGATCCCCTGATGGCTTTATCACATTTACAGTCCTGGTGATGCCACGGGTCGTCATAGCAATACACAAAGCCACAATTAGCCTTGATTTATCATAGGAGGCAAACCTCCAGAAGCAACTGGGAACAGGACATCTTGTTCACCTCGATCAAAGACCCACTAATGCGCCTTATTTGTCAGCAGACTGTTGCCATGGACCACCATCAAAACCGAATGACCCCACTATTCAAAGAGGAAAACTTACTTTTTCACTCCACAAGTAAGAGGGCTGAAGTGTGCACTGACAATTACTCCTGACGATCTCACAGGTAAGAATAACGTTAAAGCAGAGGCCTCCTTCCATGTACATATGGAGGGTTGGTCGACAAAAGACAGGACTGCCACACAGGAGACCACTACTTGCTTCCTGTGTGAACATAATCGTCCACATTGTTCCTCTCATGAATGATCATCCCACAACCCTAAGCACGCGTTCATTATTCAGTTATTATTAGTTAACGCTGAAGATCCCTTAACCTTCAGGAAGTAGTTTCTTTGACCCAAAGCCTAAACTAATTTTTGTGCCTAATCGTGGCCACTCCACAAACGTAACTGCGTTAACTATTGTTACGAAAGAAGATCTGGTTCGCCGAACACCGTGATGCTCCTACAGGTTGCATCTTTTGCAAATGGGTTCTGAAAAACAATGTCCGACAGTATTTCAGCTTTCCGCCATTTCCCCGGCAACGACAACAAAATTCACTTAGGGTGGGGTATTTCTCATGGTTGGGCTCACATACAAGAACAGACGGTGGCTTCATGGTCTGCTGACACCACTAACACTAAGCTTCAGTTTTCATGCTGTAAGCATGGGGGGAAATGTTTAATGAAGTATTTCTGTTTAATAACAGAAACACAGATAGGAAGACAAAGACAAAGCAGTGGAATTCTTAATCAGATGACCCCCCACAATGTTGGTAGCTATTATGTGATGCACTATGAAAATGGGAAAAAAAAGAAAGAATGGAGAATGGATAGGTAGTCTGAATCAGTATCTAATGCTGTCAGCCACCTCTGGCTACGAGTCGCATGGGCAGAGCTCTTTTCAACCCTGTTTCTAAAGCTAGAACACAGTTACAACGAAACAAAGGAAAAGGACCATTAAAATGTTCTTGATCAAAGCATTTAGTCTCCAACTTTTCAAGAGATTTTAGCAACTACCCAGTTAGACAGGAACGCACATTTTTAACCCAAAGATGAAGAAAACTGGCGCAATAATCCAGAAAAACCCTTCACAGGATGAACAGAGTTTAAAGGCGAAGTGAAACAAAACAGCACTCTAAGTAGGTGGCAGCATTGTAGTGCAGCATGTGTTCTAAATCTGAGGCTATTTTATTTTGCATCACACGATTAAATGGCATTGATAATTAAGTGACTAACTGTAAATGAACACACATATTAAAGTACAGGGGGAAAAAAACCCTCAATAGAAGCTTCTCATTATAATTAAATCCTATAATAAAGGCTGTGTCACACCGCCCACCATAACAATTGGCTTCCATACCCTCTGTTTTGGACTGTGTGTGTGTGTGTGTGTGTGTGTGTGTGTGTGTGTGTGTGTGTGTGTGTGTGTGTGTGTGTCAACAACGGCACCCTGTTGATTTAGTTCCCCTCTCCTTCGGGAGAAAGTCTGTTGTTGTCCTCCAAAATACACACACCCGCCCATGAGCACACAATACACTCACTTGGAAACAAACTTGTGTTGTGGCTTTTTGATGCTTGATAATTGTTTGAAGGCATAACATAACATAATTTTGCTTGCGGAGACAGCGAACCCATAACCATGAATCAATGAGATGGTAATGGAGCCAAAGGGGGAAAACACACACATACACACACACACACACACACACACACACACACACACACACACACACACACACACACACACACACACACACACACACACACACACACACACACACACACACACACACACACACACACACTATACTGTGGCAACATTGCATGTGGAACTCACTCTCTCCCTTTTCTGCCTTCCTTTATCTCTCCACACTTATGTTCCCAATGCTTTTTTTCTTTTTCATAGTCATGCGGCAAATCCTACACAATAAGTAAAAAACGACTTAGGGAGAAACAAACCGTACAATAACATAGAAGTTGAATTAGTTTGCCGCCGGCTCACCTCCATAACCATTACTTCTCCCTCTGCCCTCCCCACAGAAAGTCAGTCAGGTAAATAATCGCCTGTGCTTTAATTAATGCATCATCCTTAATGAGAGAAGCTTATTAGCCCCTGTAGCAACTGCTACTGATCTGTCTTTTTCTTTTTTTTTTTTTAATTTCCAACTTCCAACTTAATTCTCTGACTCCCTCTTGCTTTATAAGCAAAAGCAAAAGTTTTCTCATTTGGAGGCAACATGCAGCTATCGATCGCATGGTAAAGGAGATTGCCTCCAGCTGGTCACACACCAAATGATTTTAGATTTGAATTAAAGCGGGGGGCGAGAGTAACTTTAGATTCTGAATCATTCAATGTCGGTTTCAGTATTTTGCTACATAAAACTCTAACACATTGGACACCACTTCAGTGCAACCTAGAACCCAAAATACATCTAATATTAACTATCGACTAGGGCTGCAATTTGTTTTCATTATTAACGAAGTCGCTGTTTTCTGGATTGTTTGGTCCGAAAGATGTCAGGAAATGCTGAAAAATGTCACCATATCCTGGGATATTAACTACAACGGTGCAATAGTATATTGACCTGGCGCATGGCTGCATCACAGAGCTGTCGAATCTGAGATCCTTCAGTCGAGGCCTTTTAGCTCTTTAAAGGCTAAACAGCAGCGGAGGCCGAGGCTTTTCTGTTAGTGGGCCGAGGATCTGGAACAACCTGCCTGAAGACATTTGCTTTGTTCAGTCAATGTTCCAGATCTTACCTCCAGCATAATGATGTTTGACAGCATCCAGGTACGTAGCTGAACTCAAGTGTTGATCACGGTGCTGTGGTTAAACCGTGATGCGCTGCAATAAAAACTGTCCACTTGTCACAGGAGATTAATTCCAGCTCAAGTGTGAAGTACTACATTTGGTTGTTCTGGTTGATTTTCTTTTTTTTCTCTACCCTCAGATATCAATGGAAGCTTAAATATCAGTGTGAAAAGAAGAGGCCAGGTGAAATTCAACTGATTTTTACACGAGTGAAGCATTTGAAGTGAGGCAAAAAATGATCAGCCATTGTGTGTGTACTGAAAAGACAAACGGTGCTCAGTGATACTTGTACTGTGTCCCTGAAACAGTGTGATTAAGCTCGGAGTCGCCTGCATCACTGCGTATCCCAATAGAGATTTAACATTCACTGACAATGACAAATGCATAATCAAGACGTTCCATGACATCAACTTTCAGTCTCAGATTGTTCTTTTACCCGTGTTAATATTCTGAGTGACGATACAAGTGTTGTATAAAGAAATTAAGTCTGAAAAAAGCCAAGAGTGGAAGAAATATTGCAGCAAACTCATGAAATGTCTGAATAAACCACTAGCCTGTCAAATATTAAACATATTTCGCTTTGCACCTGCTCTTATTAACTATGTAAACCTTAAAAAAACTCCTCCAGACTAACTAGACATTGGGCAATAAGGAGAGATGCCACTACGATTGACATACAAGGAAATCAGAAAGAAATAGAAACTAAAAGCATCGGAGGGGCAATGCATACACTTGTATATAAGCTGCTATATTTTACGTTTGTCCCACCAGAGTTTCATAATTATATCAACATTTTTCACCCAACATCAAAGATCTCTAACTAAGTGTTTTGGGTCATTGATTCATTGTACAGCTGTGTGCAGCGCTCTTTGCCCCACTGCTACTCGCTCACTCTTTCTTTCTCACTCTCTCTCACACAAACACACTGACCATCGGCAGCACTGGGAGAAATGTTGCCCACTTTGTTGCCCCGTTATCATCTATTAAGATTTTAGCATCCTTAGCAAGCAGAGAGAATTCAGCATAAACTCGGTACAGTAGATACTACTTTCACCGTACTCGTTCTATGTTAATATTAGCCTCGACTTACCGTTGTTTTGTGCAACTTTGAACACGTTTTGTTCTTGCAATCTTCAATTTGTGACCACCTCACAGTTATTTTTATTACAAATTACATTATCTTTTGCATCATTTTTAACTAAAGTTAGTGGTTTCTCTGAAGCAAATCAACTTGAGGCTGTGTATGTGGATATTGTGTGGAGTTACGTTTTGATTTTCAGGGGAAAGGTGTGTTAACGTGGTGTTAATGTTAATTGATTCAGGGAATTAGTTGACTCATGGTACAGTTTCCAAGTGTCTTAAGTTTTAATCTTGGTGTATATTATGAAGTATTTAAAAGTCAAAAGGGTCAACTCCAAGTTAAAAATATATATCAAATTGCAAGTCCGTTTTTCATTTAGTCAAGTCGAGTCACTAAATTCATGAGTTGTGAGTTATGAGTCCACATCTCCACATCAAAAATGTGATACCTAACAACGTGTTTATAATAGCCATACTCACACTCGGTTAGCAATAGCTGCAAACAGTCCTGACGGGGTGACACCTGGTACCAGTGTGGGAGGTAGCACATTGATAATTTACTGCTATCGCTGCATCAAAGATGTGTTGACGTGCGTGGAGCTGTTTTACAGCATGACTCAGGCAGCCTAGCTCAGAATTAAATCCGTGAGGACGTGATTATGATAGTGTGATTTGGAAAAAAAAAGTGCCTGCAGGATGTCAAGCAAGAAAAACCTCTCCTCATCTCCACTGTGCCTCATCCCCAAGTGGTAAGTGGATCGTATCAGTCCCGTCAGCCCATCGCCTACAGGAGCCATTCAAGTCAAAGAACAACTAGTAACTGACAGCTGAAGGGCCTTGATCACTTGATGACGCAATAAAACCGTGATCTCTCCGATAGCTGATAGGGAGTAAGACATCACACAAAGATTCTGCACATAGACAATGTACTGGTATGTAGATCACTGGTATGTGCACACAAGCACACAATAGCTCATATAAAAAAAACAAAAAACTAATGATGGACGGACATATGAGGAGTTCAATAAATGTAGGGCGAGAGACGGTGGTTCAGATTAAGAGAACATGAGGATATTCACCTGATCTACATTTCAGTGGACTTTTTACACTGGCGTTTATTTGTAAGTCCATACCTAAATGTGTGTATGTGTGCGTTTTAGCTCCTCACCCTGTGTGCGTCGCTTTCGTGCCCTCTGCGTCGCGGGTCCAGCTCTTCATAAGGTGGAACCATTCCTTCTCTCCTTGCCTGCTGGTACTCTCTTCTGAGCTGCTGGATCCTGTCCACACTGCTACACACATACAGGCGGGGGTAAGTAGGTGCACACAACCAAGTGCACAAATACACACAGAAATACAAAAGCAGACATTAAAGTTTTGAGAAACAAACTCTTAAACTGTTTAGAAAAACAGTCATTGGGCTAATTTAAGAAATTAAGATTAGACAGGCCCACCCATATACATACACGCTTGCGTGCATGCATGTATGCATGCATGCAAGCAAGCGCGCACACACACACGCACACACACACGCACACACACACACACACACACACACACACACACACACACACACACACACACACACACACACACACACATCAAAATCTGTCTCTTAACAGTTCTGACAGCCTACATCTATATCGGTTTCACCATGTTTTTTCTTTTTCTCTTGCAAAAGGCAAGAAAACAAAAGCATCAATCATTCTATGAATATTCTTTCTCTCTGTCAACAGAGGAAATAAGCAGCACATCAACCACACTGAACCCTGGGCACCCTTGTGAGTCATGCACACACAAACATACACACACATTCACTCACCCACACATAACAGAAATATGGAAAGCCATATCACACACACATATGTTCCCATATACACCATTGGAACTGCAGTGTGATATTTCATGAACCAAGTTGGTGGAAGGAGGAAAAACACATTGATGTGCCATCAGGATTTATGAAACGTCTGAAGAATAGCAACCCGCTCTCTGCCTTTTTCCCCTGGCCATTCTGTAAACGAAGCCTTCTGAGAGGTCACGCAAATGTGTTGCATTACCAATACCAAGCACATCACGCATAATATGACATGAGTATTGGTCGATTTGTTTCTGTGAAACTGGAGATCCTGTTTAAACAGCTTTAAATCCAAGCACTGTACTCATTCTCCCTTTCCCATTTAAAATGGAGAAAGTGGAGTCGCATACTGGATTGAGAAAAGCCTATGGCCTATAATGTATCGAGGACTGCATTGTGATGAAACGCAATCTAATGTCAGTGTGTGTGTGTGTGTGTGTGTGTTCCTGCTCTATATTCTAGCTGCAGAGTGACAGAGAGCTGTGTCAGCAGTAACAAACAGCTTCTACTGTGCAAATAGTAGATTTGGAGCACATTGAACTGCACCTCCCGAGCACGAAGGAGACGTTTTCTCGTCTTGATTTTTCCCATCACTTATTCAGTCTAAAGTTTCAGTGTGTAGGGTTTAGTGACATCTCTTGGCGGAGGCGGGGCACGATTGCCAATGGAGAGAGAGCAAGAGAGAGGATGAGAGAGATGCAAAGAGCACTGCACACAGTTCTACAATGAAGAAAAGGCGCAAAACATAAAGTTAGAGATCGTACTGGATATGTTATTATGAGCTGTTTAAAAATATGTTGGGACATTATGGCGGGCAGCCACGGTCTAAGTAATTAATGGGAAAAACAAAACTGTTCATTAGTTTTATTGATAAGACTAGGTGTTTTTACTCATTTTATCAAGAGAGTTAATCCAAAACAACTTTTTAAAATAACCTTTTTTTGAATAAAAAGTATAATATTTATTGTTTTTACTATCTTATTCAGCATCACAAGGACTGTGGTGCCCAGGATGTCAGAGTCAGAGATATGCACCTGGGGCAAACTGGCAAAATACACAGAAATCAACTGGTATGCTCTGCATACATACAGTACATTTGGTGCATACACTTCTACTTATGGGCTAATATCTGAACATCCCTTACATTGGTTTGTGGTGAATTTGAATAGTAAATGCTATTCTATCATGTTGTACTCGTCGGTGCATGTTCTTCTAACTGATATTAATGCACAAATGATTTGTGTCATAAGGAGGCCCAGATGATACACAACTCATGAAAATATGCTCGACTTGCAAGCACGCACACTCGTACACAAACACACACACCATGCACACCTCATTCACACACACACACATGTGCATGACCTCACCCTCTGTTCTGTTTCAGTGACAGAGGGCCTGGGAGAACAGGGTGGTAAAATGTACATATTTTATGCGCACATACGCACGCACGCACGCACGCACACACGCGCGCACACACACACACACACACACACACACACACACACACACACACACACACACACACGGTTACTTTATATGATTTACAACCCCACATAAAAGGAAGAGGGTGGGTGCAAAAAGAAATAAATATGATAAACATTGAAATACACACACAAGCACACATGCACACACAGGCGCGCATGCACACACACATGCACACACAGAGTTTATATGCAAACATTTCCATTACCACATGCTGAGGAACTGAGAAAGTTATTGATTAGCTTTGGAGGAACAAGTAAGCCATAAAAGTTGAATTATATGACTTCACTTTTTTGTGTGGCCCTTAAACAAAACAAGGTTCATGCGGTTAGCAGCCAGATAGCATTGCATTGTCCTGTGCTAACGTGAGATACAGAGTCACTGTGTACCTACGATGTACCAATACTTTTACGGCAGTAATGACCTCATAGGAGTGTCATACACTGAAAAAAATGAGTCATATATTTCAAAATAATAGTGGAGGTTTGCTTCAGTCCTTCCCTTTTTAAAATGTGAATCTGCGCACACACACACGCACGCACACACACGCACGCACACACGCGCAGATGGAGATCAATCTCCTGCTCTTGCTCTGTCACACCAATAATAATTCTATAAATGTTTAAAATCAGACTCGGAAACTTGGCATAGCTGTTAATAATGCTGCTATTAATAATTAAGACTTCTGTTCCATTAATATCATGGTGAGATTCTCCCTTAAATATATCAATGTCCACAGTATAGTAATACGTCCTTGTCATTAAAGCCCATAAATATTAACAAGACTGGTTCTTCCTTTTTCCCCCTTTTTTTAAAGTTACATCCGTGTGTAACGTGTTTTCTGGTTTGCTTCCAACCTGTTTTGGGATCTTGCCGTTTAATGGCAAGACTCTAGTGTAACATGTGTTCATAGGTCATGTATATTTAACATTAACTTTTAATGACATAATGGGATTCTGTCAAATCCTGTATTAAGACAATCCATTCAAGAAAAATACACTATGCATGAGAATAAACTGAAAGATGTTTTATTCATTTAATGCTTGCGTTAAGTGTAAATACCTTGGGAAGGCATTATCAGCTTGGTGGACATTAGGGCTTGGCTTGATAAGGTCATTAATAATTAAAATCCATGCAGTGATGGGGCAGATCCATTAGCAACACCAGTCCTGGTATCCAAAGGGGGACCCACAGCAATTTGTCAGTTGCACCAGCATTTTCCCTCCCATCAGAAAAAAATGAATTAGGGACATGGACAAAGAAAGACAGTGACAGATGAAAAGATAGATTTGGTATAAAAGACGAGACAGACGGAGGGAAAGTAAAGGTCACGCAAATGTTTTTAGTGTTCTCTGACAGATGACTTTGACCTAAAAAGGTTTCATAAATCTGAAATGAAAGTGGCCAAAGGAGAACTGCAGTGTACACACGCGCGCGCACACACACACACACACACACACACACACACACACACACACACACACACACACACACACACACACACACACACACACACACACACACACACACACACACACACACACACACACACACACACACACACACACACACACACACACACGAGTGCTGGGATGCACACATACAGGGATAGACGACGAGCCGTTGACCTTCTGAAAAGTTAAGCAGCAAAGTCAGATTCCGTTTCATTAGCACAAACACAAAGTCATGATAGCCATTTGGAGAAATCGATAAAGCTCGAAAACATAAACTTCAATTGATTCAGAGGGCTTAAGAGATGGTGCACACTGTAAACAAATGGCTCCTTCGCCCCCCTTTTTTCAAGAAAGCGGGAAATTTGCGACTCTGCTTCCTGCTGCCGCTGATCAATGCAGCCGAAAACAATAACGGTTCTTTGAGGGTCTTTGGGAAATGTCAAGAGTTACGGAGGACCGCCTCGCTCCCCTTTTCAGCACGGGGGTAAATGAACATCGACTTCCCATTCAGATGAGATGTAATAAGGCGAGGACCTTAAAACTTTTTTAAAGTCAAGGATACAGATTGCATGAATTAACTTGATTACGCGCGATCGTTTAATTAGATCCAGCCGCAATATAAGACTTCACATTGTGACAAAAGAGAAAGAATTCATTAGTATTTTAACGACTTGAACTCATTAACTGACGCGCTGAAAAATATCAGTCTTACAGCATCATCCCCTCGGCCATGACAGGCCTCCAAACCACAGTCGATAAGTCGTAGGAAGTGAAGCTTAATATTGACTGATGGTGATGACGGCGAGTTGTAGTCTTTTTCTTTCCACACGTCCACAAATGCATGCTGGTCTGCGTGTGTGTTCTCCCCGGTGTCTGGTTGTAGAGTAGAGGATCGTTAGTGGACCACGGCAACGGGCGAGGGTCGATACTTTATCTCTCTCTCCCTGTGTCTCGTATCTCTGTTTTTACTGTCCATAATCTGGTGAGGATGATCTTTACATGTCTGTGTACAGCATGTTCTATCATTTGGACGTGTCTGTGATGCATTCACTTTCCCTTTGCACATTTCCTTCTGCGTCTTCTGAGTCATTTAGGGGGAGTACATATTCACATTTCCGTCACTCTCACCCTTTTCCATTTCTCACGCCTCCCATTCAAGCTTTTCTCGCTCTCTCGCCTCGGCCTCTACGCTCCGCAGTTTGCGCAGGTAATCATCTCCGCTGTCACTACCTTCACGCCATCCGTCTCTCCTTCCTGCCCACTCCGTCTTTATCTCTTCATCATCTGCCTCATCTCCATCTCGTCTGCCCTGCCTCCTCTCCTCCACCCCCCTCCCCTCCGTCGTCTCGCCCTTCATCATCTTCCTCCTCCTAATCTCCCGAGCTTCTGCTTGGCTCTAATTAGCCGCCGTCTCCACTAATGAAGTTTGACAACAAAAGAGCGCCGATTCCGGCAGGTGGGTCAGAGGGGGGGGGACGGGGAGGACGCGAAAGAAAGGGGCAACAGAGGGGGGGGGGGGGGGGGGGGGGGCGAGGGTGAGGGAAAGAAACACTCAGCGATAAGCTGCAGTTGTGTATGTGGCGTGGGCACAAGAACGTGTCGCCAGGGTGCTCCGATGCCCTCGTCTCTTCTACAGGCTAAAAGGAAGTGACACGTGTTTTGAGAATGCGGCTGACAGGATATGACACTGCTCTTTCGGCGGCGCCGTCCAAGCGCGGGGAGTCATTAGCGCTCTATCGACTGCCATGACATTAATCAGACTAGCTGTCTAAATGAGAATCTCGCCGAGGCAAAGGAGGCTGGCGTCCTGTCGCCATGACAGTCACAATCAGTGTGTGTGTGTGTGTGCTCGTGTGTTCATATTGTACAGACAGAGAATTGTGTGGCATAACAGTATTTAGACAAGCTATTGTGTACGCAAAAGTGTGTGTGTGTGTGTGTGTGTGTGTGACAGACAGAGACAGAGGGAGCCCTACAGGTGGTGAACTGGCTGGTATGATCTCTCGGAAGCAGGTTGTCTGGCTCAGCTTTGACCTTTGACTTCAAGAGCCGTGTGTGTGTGCGGCAGGAGGCCTTCTTGTCTAATGTCACTGCCAATCACACACGCTGTAGATGGCGTCTCTGTGAAGGTGGGTTTATACTTAGGAGCAGCGCCATCAGAGACACATGCCGCACGTGTATTCTTAGGATTGACACACGGTGAACTTTGGGAGTAGTATACGCTATGGTGCGTCTATCTGAATAAACTATAAACCATGGATTATGATCCTGTGAATGGAAGACCACCACCTTGCTTGTTCATGCTAATTTCTTCTCTCTGTACTATGCTATCAAGATCTGGCTGTTCGTCATTGTCTTTAAAAAGGTTTTGGGGGAGTTTCTCTCTTTGGACGTCAAAGACAATAAGGGGAGGATAAACAAAGATATCTGAACCGTTGACTGGTTCATTTATAGTTCTAAACAGAAAATCAAAGAGGAGGTCTGTAGTTGCATAGGAAAAAAAACCAAAACACTTCTATCCACTGACAAACTGTCAGAGACTTCGACACACAAACCAAAGAATGTCGAGGCTTTCTCCACAGACATTTATATATAATACATTTGTGTGAATCGTTTAAAGTGTGGGCCATTTTACTCTCAATACTAGCTTCACCAAGACTCTCCCCAAACACTAAAAGGCTAACCTTTACTTCACATGACTTCCTCTCTCCCAGGCTGTCTGTCAAATTCTTCTGGAAATACAAATATTTGCTGGCTAATGTGCGCTCAAATGGGGAAGTTTTATTACTTTCACTTAAGCAAATAATAATAACCAGAAAAAAACAAAACACTCAAACTTGAGTATAATATTGTTTCCTTACCTTTCTGAAAATTGGTTACTTTAACCTTCATCCGCAAACATGCAATTTTGTCTAATAAGACGACCTCAAGGTTATGTGATGTGACCAGAAACATGCGACTCATTACATGCTGTATGAAAGGGGTTTAAGATTCAGTAAAGGAAAATCAAACATCTATATTGAGGGAAAACAACATGAGGGATGAACAAAGCTGATTCCGTCATTAGCGTTCACCCATTGTGGCGTGAGACTTCCCGCGTGTCCACGGCGTTTGTGTGTCCTCTCGAGAGCCCCGAGTGCATTTGCTGTGTCCTTTTTACCGCGTACGTGCTCAATGGCGGCCGGATGTCCTTTGCATTGAACTTGTTTTTGCGTGGAGAACTACTTGTGCAAATACGAGAGGCGGAAATCACAAATGAGAGGAAGAGAGCGCAACACGGGGGGAAAGAGAGACCTGGAAAGGGTCCACTGACGGAAAGAGTGCAAGGGGGGGAGGAAGGGATGGAGCAGACGAGTGCCTCTTGAGAGCTTTTCCTTATTAGCCGAGCTGAATCACACGCTTTGAGTCCAGAAAACACACACACACACACACACACACACAGACTACCCCCCCCACACACACACACATCTTTCTCATTCCTCTTTTTAGTACTCTTCAGATTTTCTACTCTCAGTATCTCCGTTATTTTTTTCTCTCTGTTCCCATCTCCTTTTCTCCGTCTAATTTGCCCTTTCAGCACCAGACATTCAACAACCTCCCCCTCCCCACCCATTCTCCCTGCGAGTCCTCGCTCCGACCACCTCCTTCCCCATTTCATCCACTGAATTATCCCAAAGACCCCACTTAGCCTCTCTTCCCCTCTGAAACCATTGCTAGCTCTTCCTTTCTCCTTTTCCTCATTCTTGCAACTGTTTTGGTCCATTCATGTCTCCTTTCAGCCCCCACAAAATTTGGACCCCAGTTTGTCTCCGCCAAATCATCCTCTTCTTTACTTTCCTTCGTTCTAAACATGCACTGACCCTCAATCGTTTTCTTTATCCTCCTTTCTCTTTTTCCCCACCATTGTCCTCAATTTCTACTATCTCCATCCTTCTCCCCCCGTTCCTGCTTTTATAATTGAATCCCCTCTTTTTCTTCAGCACTACCACCCACTAATTTGTTCCTTTAGCTCCAAACAAAGTCTGGCCTTCCAAACCTCTCTTCTGTTTCAACCCCTTCCCTTCTATTCTTAATCCCACTTAACCTTCCGTTTTACCTCCCTTCAGTTAAAAAGAACTTCTCTCTCATGTCTGGCGGCCCTTGAATCTACTTGCGTCTCTCTGGTTTTAAAGTAGCTAAAGAATTGCACGTTTACTTGCCTTTGGTTTCCACAATAATGCATTTTTTCTTCATATCTACATGAAGAATTACGTCATGAAATAAACTCATAATGCCGTAGATCTGGCACAGCCATTTGTGGAACGTACTGTATACAAAGCTGCAGCAGGTTAGGGGAAGAAACAAAGACAGGATGCAGACCCTGTCTGGAATCAAAATGTGAGACTTTACAGCACACATACTAAACCTTCCACCCTGACCTCATGTCCAACATTTCTTCTTTTACAGTAATAAAATAATATCGGGATACCTACTGCCATTTAACTAAACTATTCTAATTGCATTTCCGTTTTTCTTTAGAAGATCATTCAATAATGAGCTTTTCTTTGCGACTTATATTATTAGCTTTGGTTTATTAAGTGACACAATCAAGTACCTACCCGGAAGATACAACTCTTAATGCACACACAAGCACGCACGCCGGACACACGCAAATACACACACACACACACACACACACACACACACACACACACACACACACACACACACACACACACACACACACACACACACACACACACACAAAAGAGGCCACTCCCCACCTACAAGAAGACAGTGATGTGGAAAACAGCGCTTGCACAGAACAACCTGGCGCCCAATAACGCCACCTCCAAAGTGTGTGTGTGTGAGTGTGTGTGTATGTTTGTCTGTAAGTGTTAGTCTGTGTGTGTGTGTTTGTGTGCATGTGGCACTCAATGAGCTGAGAGAATGTCTGATTAATTAACACGGAGGAGAGAAATCCTCTCCAGTGACTGGCCAAGCAAAGCTAAAAGCTCATCTCCCTTTTCCGTATGAACTCCCTCTGTGTCTGTCTTTGTCTTCATATCACCATACCCCACTCTTAACACACATTTTGGGAGTGTACAGTATGTTGTTCACGGTCATGTATTCAAATAAGAAAATACAAAATCGATACACTTAAATGTGTCCGGGAAAGTGCCACAGATGTTACAGCTGTGTGAGTCCAATATACTGTATGTCACCAATACGCTTAGCAACCGCTTCACTTTGTCTTTAACTGGGTAACATTTCTCACAGGGAATCTGGTGGATTGCACAACAGAAGGAGAGAGTATTACGGCATGATATGAAGCAGTGAGAGGACGGCTCCTCTTCCAGCAGCGCACACACAGCAAAAGTTTTCACTGAGTTTCTCGCTGCGGCAGATGGTGGGATGATTGAAAGCCAATGGCAGAATCACTTCCAACATGTTTATCCTCTTTAGTCAAGCGAGCCCAAAACAAACACAAAAGGAGCCACACCAAGAGGGGGGGGGGGGGGCACTTTGTCTTTTCTATAAGTGGCAATACGACAACGGCAGCGGAATGGAATTGGAGCAACTGGCGAGCTGCCGTTTTTTGAGTTCCTACATATAAAACCATGGCTTACAAGTTAGGATATAATGACAGTACATCATCACCTCGGGCTGCAGGCTCAAAACTGACCACAGGGTTGAAGGGATGTCTCTCTGAGACAGTCTCAAAACATGCAGCTTCATAAGCAGAGGCATTTTATCATCTTGATGATAAGTATTACTCTTACTAGTTGTCTGAGACAAAGAGGAGCTGTGCTCTCTCCTTGTACGATTTTAACCTAATGCACTCTAGACCTTGGAATTTTCCTTTCTTTCTAGCTTTCTGTTTTTATTTTTCTCTCTGCTTAGCGTTCACTCATCTCTCCGTCTCCCTCTCTCTCAAGCTCAACCCCACTCTGGTCTCTCAAGGATGATTGTTTTCTAATTGGTGGAGTGCCAGAGGTTGTGGTTGTTATGGTAACCTGCGAGGGGCACTTGGAAGGGTTGGATGGTGGCTGTTGGGCGAGGGTGGGAAGGGGCACCCACTCAAGAAAGCTGAGGGCAGCACTCATTCAAGGCTTAGGTGGTCACTTCAGAAAATGGACTCTGACTGTGTGGATGTGTGTGTGTGTGTGCATTTGACATCCTAACTACCTCTGTTTTTTTACATGCACTTAAGTGTGTGAGCGCGGAACACTGGGGTTGTTTCAACGAGAGGGAGAGAGACAGATAGTGTACACTGTACGTGTGGGCGTGTCTGTATGTGTTTGCGCGGCGAAGGTGGGCAAAGAATTCAGTTGTCCACTCGAAAATCCTCTGAAGAGCTCCATTGTTCCAGTCCTTTTTCTCTCCCGCCCTGGCTCCCTCACTACTTCCTGCGCTGCGGAAGCCACCGAGGCCCCTCAGATCTGTCCATCTGTGATGCTGACATGGAAGAGAGGCAGAGGAGCTGCTGCCGGGGGGGTGGACTAAATCCTTTCAGGTACCTAAACATACCAGAACCAATACTTTTTTCTCACAAAATTGGAACTTGAAATTCAACAGTTAACTTAAATATACAGATATGAATAAGTACAAAACCCTTGCAACATTTACCTAACTAATTTGCATGATAAATAAACCTGACCCGACGACAATAATTTAACACTACATAACAGTTTCAGCGCTTAAAACAGCAAAATACTCCAGCTTCCAGCTCACGCCCACACTGCGGCTGATGGGCTTGGCGTGAGGTCACGCAAGCAGTGAAACGCGGTGCATCCCTCTGCTGTCAAACGCTTCCTGTGCTTCATTAAGTTTTACGTTTTCCCCCCTTGACTAGCAATTGTTTTCAAACATCTGCAACACGTCCTGGTGTCGCAATCCTTTGGGGTTAAATACAGCCACACTACTGTAGGCAAATGTTACGTGCTGCCAGAGCCATGTAGAGAGTGCGTTGCCACGAGAGTGTGATGTTAACAGGGCACGTGCAGGGATGTTTATGTTGCGTGTACGCGAGGCAAGTGTTTCAGTCGATAGCTCGGGCACCGAAATCCACTTTGTGTGATCTGATTTCCATTTAGTAAATTGATGCAGTACATTATTTGGGGATGGGTTATAAAATGTGTCTGGTTTATATTATAATAGTGAGTGTGAGAGAGAGAGAGAATGCATCTGTGCTCCTTTTCCAAAACCCATCCATGCTGTTGTGTGTGTAATCGCTACCAAATGTGCATTGTGTCTCTCTCTCTCAGTGTGTGTGTGTGTGTGTGTGTGTGTGTGTGTGTATGTTTGTGTGTGCGTGTGATTGGTTTACTAAATGAGTCTGCCTTAAACCCTGTCATGCATAAGGAATTAAGCAGGCTGTGCCCTTTAGAATTAAAGGTGGTGGGCTAGTTGAAAAGCAGACAGTGTGATATATCACTGTACTGTGTGTGGTTGAATAAGTGTCCGTCCTTAATTGAGCTGTTAAAAGCAAACCACCGACAAAAATAAATAAATAAATAATCTAATAACTCTCACACATACACACAGCAATGCACAATCAGCCAAGCACATAAGGGAGTGCTCTGTGTGACTACACTTTAGGATCTACAAATACACATTAATCCACAACACTGCACTTGTCAGCTGTCTTGAAGAAATTAATTCATGAACCTATGATCCTATGATGTGTCGGAGCATGTCCTGTGCAGGGGGGTGGGGCCAGCTCTCACTGCCTGTCAGTCACACGCAGAACCAGAGAAACACAGACCTTCTCCAAGTGGCGATGGCCAGAGAGAGGGAAACCGACGAAAGTCTGGTTGTACTTCACCGAATTCAATGGAGGCAACGCTCGCTGCCACAAGTGCTACAAATGTTTTGCAAAGTAAAGGCGGTAACATGAGCAATCTGTCGAAACATTTTAGTGAAAGTTAAACCATATTCAGTTGGAGAAATGTGCAGTTTTCAACAGCCTTCGCTCACAGTCCGTCTCCCGTTTCCTTTCCACCTCAGGTATGTTAAGGTAGCAGGAGCCCACACGGGGTTAATTAAATTGTACAAAAATGGGTTAAAAGCCAAATGGTAGTATTTTTTTCTTCTAAAATGGTAACAAAAAGAAGCGATAAGAGTACCGTCAAAGTACTGGATCAATAAGCAGTATCAATAACAGTCGAAGTACTCTTAAGATCTTAACGATACCCATCCCTATTTGTGTTGTACATGTACTAGTAGAGACGCCGGCAGATATGAAAGCTTAGCGTCTGCATTTATGAATCATCTCGGGGCCGGCTCAGGAGTAACAACAAAGCCACAGACTGCAAAGGCGAATGCAAAATAGCTGACAGAGATTCAGCTCAACTGTGTGCCACTGACCGTCGGTGACCACAGATTAAAAGCAGGTAGCGGCTGTACTGAAACACAACAGCACACTCTGTACACTCAGCCATATTGATCATTGATCTGGTACAACTTGTTTTCACCACACGGAGTAAACGAAACAGGCATAACACGGAGGCTTTACAGTGGTGTCTACTAATCTAAATGGCTGATCCATAATGAAGATACATTGCCATCGAGTCCTACTTACAGTATTGAGAACAATAAAAACAAACTTATCATCAAGGATAAGCATTACTTGTTGTTTGAGCGACTAGATTTCTCACCAAATGTAAATCTTTTATTTAGTCTGCACAAAAGCCTTTATGCTCTTGGTCCTTTTTGTCACTGCGGTACGCTCAATGTGTGCGCGTGCATGTGAGCGCGCGCGTGTAAATCAGTGCGGCTCATTGCTTTGCAGAGGTGCTGATGGAATGAAGTCCTCAGCGATTTGGTTTATCTCCGACTCCCACACGCCCGGCACGGCCCCCAGCCTCCCTCGGCACACAGTAACACACACACACACACACACACTGCTGACACACTACCATCTTTCCCAGCACCATTGATTACTGTCAGCCAATACCTGGACTTCCTTCTGTCTGCATCATCGGGTTTCAGGAAGTGATGATACATGAGCGGTGCTATCTGTCAGGGCTGCTGTGGTCATGGATATAAGTCCCCAAATTTTTTGTTAAAACAAATAGTTGTTTTAGCTCTTTTTCTTCCTTTTTCAGGAAGAATCAGTAAATAAATAATGGACGCATTGAAATAACATAGCCACAGATCAGCACTGGGATCAAACATCCTTTCTTTAAATTGGGACTATATTGTATATATAGTCCAATGTTGACATTTCTGTAGTATAGCATAGTAACATGAAAGAGAACCTGTCCCTGTCATAGGCTGGTCAAGACTAAACAAAGGTTTGAGCGTACAGTATCCCATCTCTCCGTGATGCAAATCGTCAAGGTCAAAAGAGTCAGTCCATACATTGTGGATGGAAAAAGACTGGAAAATAAAAAAAACACCTCTATTAAGCCTGCGACTGCCCATCACACAGGTTTACTTCCTCAGTTGAAGACAGGTACAGAAAAAAGGTGGATGGGTGGGCGAGTGTGTGTGTACTGTACTTGTAGATAAAAGTTAGTGAGCTGTGACTGACAAAATAAAGGTAAAGAGTGAGGATTGTGGAGGGAAACAACACTGCAGTATTTTTTTCCCCCTAAGAGACAGACAAACACACACGCACGCCTACACACATCTATGTTGGTGGGCATTTGAGTACACGCATGCTCATACCGAGGCTCAAAGCACAAACAATTCAATATTTTCTTATTGTCTGTCTGTCTCCATCTCTCTTTTGCTCTCATAAAAAACAAACATACGCACACACAAACACACACAGGCCGGCCTGTGGCATAAAACTTGATTTAGACAGGAGCAGATGAGAGAGGTAGAGAGAAATATGAGGCATCAGCAAGATAATATTGCACTGGATTTCAAAAGAGGAAGAGTTTGGGGGGGGTATATTTGTCAGTTTGCTGGGCACATTCTGTGTTCCACAGCCAGTTCCTGACACCTGGCTGGCAGCGCATCTCTACACCCGCCAGTGTGGAAGGTGAGCCCACACAGAGCTTATTGGCTGCTTAACCCTCGGAGCTTGGCCAAGCTTAATCAGCAGGTTTTCGAAGAGTTACAAAAAAATAAAAAAATACACGTCAATATTAGATGAATGAATGAAACATCTACCACCCCAGGGAAAGAGAGGCCAGAGCCTTTAGCAGACTTTTATCGGGAGAAGGTCATGTGGCCTTACCCGTCATTGGCAGTGGCAGACGCGGGAGGAGAAGTCGCCCCGGCTGCCCTTGGTTTATTGACCTTGGCGTACAGCCTGTCAATGTGGTCGTCATCAGGGATGGCTGCGCGGTCGTTAGTGTGATTCCCATGTCCCGGGAAGGCAGACGGGGTTTGCGGAGAAGCGATGTGAGAGTGGGCTTGCTGAACCGCGCTGTAGGGAGGTGACTGAGTCGGCGGCTGCGGCACTGGACCCATATCTCGATCCCTGAAGGTTTGTATTCGGGCATAGTTGGGATCCGTGTCGTCGTCCTCAACATCTTGATACGTGGAGCCGCCACCTTGCTGGGACCGGAGCTCTCGCAGCTCAGGGTGTCCTGCCTCAATTCTGGGGAAACGGATGGAGAGGTAGTTGAGAAAACTATGTTTAAGTATATAGGATGAGACTACTAAATATAAAAAAAAAATCATTCAATAAACCCCTCCAAATGGCACCAAGAGTAAAGAGCTCAGGAAATTCCGGAATAACAAGCACGGTGTACAGAGCGATAAAAGCAAAGGAGGGACTGCAAAATCCAGCGGAGGGAAAATAATGACAGAGGTGTGAAGCAGTTTCAGTGGGTTCAGTGGAAATGATAAGTGATCAATCATCTGCTATCAGGAGGGGGGGGGTTGGCAACATCATTTCCCTCGGTTACAAAAGACACCGAAACTTGAACCTGCGACTACACAAAGAAATCTGCGTCTGAGCACAAAAGAATATCATCATCCCGCGACCGGGATGTTCCTCACCTCTCTCTCTCCTCTTTCATCCTCTCCAGCGCGTGATCACTCAGAATGTCCGACTTCTGCCGCTGCAGCGCCGCTTTGGCCTCCTTCTTATCCTCTTTTTTCTTCCCGAATCTGGACGGGGTAGAAACAGTGATACAAACAGAAGGAGTGAGAAAAAAGAAGAGAAGGACAAGGTGTTTGAAAGGTCTGTATGGAGACTTCAAATGTCTTCAACACAATGTGGTACTATGAAGAGGGTTGCGGAACAAACACCAAACCAGCACTGTCCTCACAACAAACATACATGGGTTTTAGTGCAGCCTCAAGACCAACAGTATGCTGGTATGAACCATCTCTTCTTCTGCCTAAAATACCACTTACACACTCGAGTAAATACAACAAGGAGCATACAAGGGACAAGGAGAGGTCAATCAAACGCAAACATCTTGCTGCAACCAAGTGGCAACTCGCTGTGATGTCACCCATTGGTTTGTGAGCTGCCATTTTGAAGCCTCGAGTCTTGTATTTTGACCAGCGCCATGTTGTTTTTTTTAACCAGACGCAGGAGCGAGGGGGTGGGTCTGACTGAGAGCACGTCCATGGCACGCCCACCTATACCTGCAACCAAACACTGATTGGACGGTACTAGCGGTGAATCACACTGTGTCCTGGATCCAATGTGTACAGTGATTTATCATCTATTTTGCTCTAAATGAGACCGCGATTTACTAAATGAAGATCATGCTGTATTCGAAAAGCCTTGAAACTAGCAATTGAGACCATAAACTTCCCAGGAAAATGTTTACTGACGTTATAAAGCAAGTGAGGAGTGAGGAGAGTCATTTTCTCAAAGACTTCTACAGAAATGCGTTTCTGTTTGCAACCAGTGGAGTCACCCTCTGCTGGTGATTCCAGAGAATGCATGAATTTTCCGCACTGGCTTCATTTTCCAGACCCGCTGACTACGTCCATTTTTGTATACAGTCTATGGCCGTGACTTAAAAATGGCACGCCACAGAAGCATACCACTCCCAGCTGTCTGGTTTAGTGTCATAGCTTAACACATCCGTTTAGCCTGCAGTGCTGCCAACGCTAGATTTCTGCCTGCACGGCCCTGCAATCAATGCTGCGGTGAGCTCAAATTATGTCCCACAAATTCAGTTCCTCCCCCTAACTATCTCTTGCGAGTATATTTTCTTCGAGATCGAGGATCTTCGTAAGACCCCAGCAGCTATGGGGTGAGTGGGATGTGGTTAATTGAGACAATCAAATCCGCTAAATAGTTAAAATCTCCATCCTGCAAACCCTGACCTTATAACACGCCTGGTGTTTTATTTATCTCGTGAATTCATTGGTGTTGTATTCTTTTCGTCCCCTTTTCTGTTAGTAACCGCGTGTGTATAATCGTGTGTGTGCATTAACAGCATGTGTGTGTGTGTGTGTGTGTGTGCATTAACAGCATGTGTGTGTGTGTGTGTGTGTGTGTGCCTCACAGGGGACAGGCCTCTCTCTAATTACTGCTACCTATAGTGTTAGAGGCTTATCCTTTCCTTCAACTTCTTCCCTCACCCTCACTAACCCCTCTTTCATCTTTACTCTTTCTTACCTTTACCCCCTTATCAGCCTCTTTTCTTCTCTGCCATTACACTAATTTCCTTCTATCCACAGCTATCACCTTGCCTTCACCCCTTCATCCCGACATCGCGTTTGACATTTTGCCCATTTCCCTCCGCTATGAAACACTTCTCTCGCACTGCTCTTAACCTCCACCATCCCTTCCTCTCTCTCTCTCCTCGCTTCTGTGCAGTCACCCCCCGTTTACTCTCTCGCCTGCGGTGTAGAGACGGATTACAACTAACAAGCAACCGTCTGGTACTGTGGAAGATTTACCTTCATGCAAAGGACAGTGGGGGAGACATGGAGGGAGAAAATAAACAAATAAAAACATAAAATGACTTGATTTTTCGCTCTTGATGTTGTTATTATTGGTCTATCCACATGAATGAATAAACAGCCACCCACACAAGTTGACCACAGCACTGCTCATTTCCATAAGTGCTACACAAATAAATGTACATTAAACAGACTGGATTTAAATTTACATTTATATTTAGTGATATAATGAGCAGGAGTGTTCTCTGTTTTGCTTGTGTACAGTACAAAAATTGGTTTTCTGTGTGCATGTGGCCCTTTTGTGAGTGAGGGAGGAAAAAGGGAAAAGAAAGAACCAGATACAAACACAATATCGACAACAAAAATATACCAAAAAGAAAAGAATTAACACTATTCAGGCTGAGCACAGAGGGGATCTGAAACAATGTGTGGATTTGTAGTCGGACACTCACACGCAAGTAAGGACAACAACAAAAAAGTAAGTAATTAACTGAAATAACAAAAATAAATAGCCAAATGGAAAGTAACTAAATGCACGGGACATAGAGGAAGTGAACTTAAAAAAACTGTAACTTTAACAGCACATCATACTGCACACACACACACACACACACACACACACACACACACACACACACACACACACACACACACACACACACACACACACACACACACACACACACACACACACACACACACACACACACACACACACACACACACACACACACACAACACACACACACACAACATCCAGGACACATTTTAAGATTATCATTTGAGCATCATTTCACGAAGGACTATCAGAGTAAGAACAGCGGATTAGCAGCCAGTCAGGATGAATACATTAGCTCATCAGTGGGAGCAGAATGACGAAACATGAATATTCACGACCTAACGCCACGATCTTTATGGAAAGAGTACGGCCCAGTCATTTGCATGCGAGAGAGAGACGGAATGACAAATTCCGTAAAACTTCCATCTGTGCGCGAAAAGGTAGGAAGAAAAAGTTGTCGGGCTCCTAAATAGTTATAAGTAAACAATATGTAAGGTATGTGAATAATACATCCATGTCATCTCTCACTGACTGACTGTACAGAAGACATGAGAGGATGAGTTAACTTTCCTCAAATTCCTTACATTACATTTTCAAATAGCAGCTGTATTAGAACAGATAAACCAGCAGCAGGTACGGTAGAACACTCCATCAGTGTCAAATCTGTCCATATGCCAAGTCTTTCAAGAAAAACTTTTCACTGCATGTGCCATCGTCACAGCCGGTCAGACAGGCTGTTAGAGCCCGACAGACGAGTCATTTATAGGTTTAGCTTGAGCTGATTTTGCTTGTTTATGGCTCTCTTTGCTCACTCCACATCCGAGCATCAAGCAAAATGTGAAAATGGAATTCTGTCATTGGAATTCTTGATACCCCAATCTATAACACCTAGCCTTAACCAAAAATCCAACCTATGCCTGTCCTGTCTAAAACTAAAGCTGACTTACTGACTAATAAACAACTACAAACCCACACATATTTTGTACATTCACATAGGCACACATATGGGCCTATTTGGTTCTTTTGGACCGATGGGACAGTGAGCAGAAGGGCTGTTCCACACTTATGCTTATGAATAGTACATGAGGTGAAAAACCACCTGACAAACGAGTGACATCTGTGACTCTCGCTTCATCTATTCTTCCTATTCTCGTGCTCTTCTCTCACTCCGCCCCTCCGGCCCCTCCTCAGACACGCCTCCCTTTGCTATCATTGGCAAATGGATCCCTGAGGGAACGCGCGATTGACGGGTGAGCGGCAATAACGAGCACACACGGATGACTGGCAGGCGTGACAATAGTCGGCGACACACCAGTGACTTCCTGTCATGATGTTCTATTGGGGGCTGGTGCAAATCACAGGCACCGCAGCAACAAACTCTGTCCCATTTTCGACCATCAACCCTTTCATCTGCGCACCACGGGCACATGTTCACACACACACACACACAAACACACACGCAGGTAAATAGTTTGAACAGACCTGGGTTAATAGGCCTAGCATGGAACGCAACCATAATAGACCCCACAATGGAGCTAGCCAGTCCTAATGGGCCCCACCGTGGAGATGGGCTAATAGTCCCAGCGACGGAGCACTTTGAGTCTAACAGAGGCGCTGCATGATGGCCAGTGGGAGAGAGCGGAGAGAGGGAGAGCAGGAAGAAGAGGAACAAAGGGCAAATATGACGGAGAGTGTAATTGTAGGCATCAATAAGGGGTAAAAAAAAAGAAAGAAAAGGGAACGGACTTAATGTTCAAAGAGCAGGATTATGCTCTAATTGTAACCTTCTTTTTGGTTTATTCTTTAAAAAAGTTTTATCTTGTTTGTTGTGTGGCTGCATCCAGGTATGTAGCTCTTTTTGCTTTAGGTGATCATACATTCTAAATGAATGCTTACGAATGCAAGTACGCATATGGACACACAGCAGTGGCTGGTTACATCCAGGCAGGCAACCGTGCATTTATTATCTTACATTGTCATAACTTTGCACCATTTTAAATCTGAAAATGAGCAGCATGCAACACATACATGCATGTAAACACGATGCACTGGCACCGACAGCGCCCCGTCCCTCTGGTTCTGGCAAAGCTTTGTCCTCTCCCAGTCTCACCTCATAGATTAACATATTTTAATCTGTACAGTCAGTCTCCCTCCCTCTCTCTTTCACAGAGAGCCAGACACACACACACACACACACACAAACATGTATGACATTTCAGCTTAAGAACCGTACTATCAACCCATGGTAATTATGTCTGTAGACCGGTAAGTTATGGTTGTAGGTATGTACGTCTGTGTGTGTGTGTATAAATGTTCAGAGGCAAGAGGTTGACAGATTTGTTTGAATATCAAGCATTTCTGTTTGAACAACAATAAGAAGAGATATATAGACCATAGAGTAACAGAGGGTCACACAACTACTGTCTGTAGAATGCGTGCACGTGCACGCATACGCGCACACACACACACACACACACACACACACACACGGTGTCTAAGATTCACAGCAACCATGTGCAAAAGAGATGACAACCATCTGACTGTGTGACCAATCATGTTTTATCACCACATGAATATTCATAATGGTAGGATGACTCTACCACCACACACACACACACACACACACACACACACACACACACACACACACACACACACACACACACACACACACACACACACACACACACACACACACACACACACACACACACACACACACACACACACACTGATGATTGGCATAACTGATTGGCAAGTGGCAGCGGTTCAGGCGCCATAGCCAGCTGTCCACTTTTAAGGGCATTTACAGCAAACATTGACAGTCTGTCTTTAATATCTGGGTTAGAACAGTGTGAATGAATGAAACATCACATCATAATTACATTCAACTTTTCTACACTCCTGCAGCCTCTCTTCAGCCAATTGTCAAACTACATTTTTTCGATCCAGCCTTTTTTTTGGGGGTGGTGACAGTTTGATTTGTGAAAACCAGCAAAGGGATGAATTAGAAATCTACTACGGGACTACTCCAACAATACTTTTTCTTTGCAGCCCGGCGCATGGATAGACACATAACGCAGTAGTCGCCAAAGAGATTCTTCTTTGTGTCAAATGTGTGAACCGACAGATGAAACCAAAATTTACATTTGCCACAGTAAAACCAGAGGCCGCAGAGGAAGATTAGCTATCCCATACCGCCCTCTCCTCCCGAGCACCAGGCCAATACAAGCTGGCCTCAGATGAATGTGACAAATCAGCCGCTCGGCTTAGATTGAACTGTACTGAATAGCACCAATTTGCCTTCTCAGTCTACTGCCATTACATGCAATCAAATGCAGATAGGGAGCTGGAGCCGAAGGGAGCAGACAAGGGGAAAAATGTAAATGATGAAAAGATTGGGGGAGTAGGATGGATGGAGAGAGGTTACGGAAATATGACTAGAAAGACGGGAAGGAGAGTAGGTTAAGGGAGATTATTACTGGACTCTAATCAAGACCCTCTCATCGTGATGGGAGAGGTGGTGTAGAGGGAAGGTCTGAATGTATATATCCTTTGGTGTACCATATGGGTCCTTAAGGCACTAAAGGCAATAAGTGATCGGAGAATTGGCGGTTGAATAAGAGGATGGATGGAGAGACAGGAGCGTATAGAGGGGAGGCGTGGGGCGATTAAACCGGAGAATTCTTGGGTCTGCTACACGAGCTGTCCAGACCATAATCAGTACAGAGTGGTAGATCGGTGGAAGACAATTGGATGCACTGTATATTTAGGTGTTATGTTGAGCCTCAGGGATGTAAAGGAAGAATTGATCGTAGGAAAGATGTAAGCGGAGAAAGAACGGTTGAGAACCTAAGGCCACGGAATATGTAAACGTATGTAAAAAAAAAAGGAAAAACAATATGTTTGTGTTTAATTTCCATCACCGTGAGGTGCCTTTTCAGCTACACAGTGATGTCAATAAATATATATTTTTTTTCATATTTTAGGAAGATTTAGATATAATGGTTAACACATCTAGACCTTACAGATATTGTCCCTGTTAGGGAGGATTCTTTTTTCAAATTTTTGTTTTACAATGAAAACACATAATATCTGACTACTTACGCTATCGTGACAAAATGGTTGAAGGAGTTGTGGTTATAAAATTAGAAACTGAGATTGTATTAACAGTGAAATATCTACAACCTGGCAATCACATGACTTGTATAACCTTGACAGCGTTATCTTCGTTTGAGTATCTGAATCATACATCAGCTGGACCAACAATATTTCCACCCTCCACCTCAGCTCTCTAAGCTCAGCGCTCCCTCCTGTGCTGCGATGAAGGCGGCGGCGGCTCGTATGTGTAAAGAAACTGTAAAATACGTTTTCTGTTGCATTGCGTTTTTCACCAACATATCTCTTATTCATTTCCATTTATGTTTGTGTAGAGATTCCTATTGCATGAAATATGTACATAATAAAAATGGATGGAGTGAGTGAAGAGGGAACAGCAGAGCGAGGGGGCCGCTCAGTAAGTTTGTGTTTTGCTTGTTCAACAGGTGTTTGCTGTTTCCCTTGAGATGGATTTGGTTGCACTTACAGATAACAAGCATTGTTGACGCTGACTCGAGTAAAATGTAACCTTGGGGGTGTGTGTGTGTGTGTGTGTGTGTGTAACCAACAACAACCAATGAGCAGAGGTGAGTAAAGCGGAGAGGCAAAAATCACCCCTGGGTTTTAAGTGGCCTTCCTAGTCTCACATCTCTCTGCATCCAGACTATAATCTTTAATGAAAAAAGGCAGTGTAGAGGACCTACTACAAGTTCACAATGAAGACGTGAAGGACGCATCGTTTGTGTGTGTGTGTGCAACAGTGTGCGTGAGTTTGGGGCAGGCACGAGCGACTCGGTTTTCCTTCTCACCTTCATACCAGAGAGGGAAAAAAAAGGAAAAACAGTTAACAGATGTACGAGCCGTATAGTACTCAGGAACACAAAGGTGGGTGTACTTATTCTACACAGGAGGGTGGATGAGTAAAATGGTCTCTCTCTCTCTCTCTGGCAGCAACAAAGTGCACTCGTGTTGTTACTGAAATACACAGCGTCTCTCCCTCTCTTTCACGCTGCCGCTCTCCACACCTTTGTGATGCTGAAAGACGCGCATCAGGCAGCAAGAGGCTCCTTTTCTTCTGCTTTATTATTGTTATTGTTCGCACTCTTATGAACATGAGTGATGATAAATAACAGTGAATCAGTGTTTATTTTTTGAAGGTTGGTGCAGTGCATATTGGCTTGTGGGCTCACACACAGTATTTAAATTTTCTTACTTGTCGGTCACCAAATACACCTCTCCGATATACCGTATATCTCCGGTATCTCTAACCGTTCAATCATCAGCAGATCCAGGGTCCAAACAATGGACCGGGTTTGTGATTTGTGGTTGAACTTTGGTTAAAGAAAAAATGTTTAAGACTCATAAATGCCCAAATCAAAAAAAATCACCAAATGTTGAAAAATGTTTGTTCAATCTAATGAACAGTTCACCCACTGCATGAAAAAACTAAATCTATATTTTTTTCTGATTTTGTGCTGTTGCTATGCAGATAATTTGTCTTTATCTGCTCTTGTCTTAAATATATATACTGCTATGTTGTGATGTCTGATAAAACTGGACAGTTAGCCCGATTTAGACTATTGACATGAACCTTAACCTTCAGATAAAAAAAAGAAAAGTGGTTGAAGAAAAGGAACATACTGTACTATACAGTCCACATCACACAGATCTAACCATTCATCTCATATCTGTTTCACTTTCTTATCTTTTAAATTCTCCTCTCTTGGCCAGGACATAATGATACTTTATGTACTTTAAGTACAAACAGCCACTTCTCACCAATAAGGAAGTTAAAGTTAGGTATGAGAAAAACACGGTTGGAAAAGGTGAAGAAAGAGGTGGAGACTTTCAAAGAGAGACCACTGAACCGATTCAATTAGGTAACATTAGCGAATATTAGTCTAATTGCCCAATATTTCACTTTAAATAACATGCAATTATGAGATAAAATCACAGCGATGAAATGTGAAATCTGGCAGCGTTTTTCTGTTCCTCTGGTTCACAGACCGTTTTTTGTGAGCGTACTTTTATGAAAGGCCGCGGCTTTATTTTGTGGCTCAAATCGCTGCGAGTTAAGTGTTTTTCTTCAGATCTGCATCTATGTAATGGTCATGTGAAGTCCCATTTCGAAGAACAACCACAGCAAAGAGAGCCACAACATGATATTAGGAAAGAATTATGGTTGAAAGTGCAAATTGTTGGTTGGAACACTTTGCCCTCTTCACACTGTGTGCGCACCTACGCCCCACTCGCACTGGAAGATGTGGCATTAGAGTTAATCACATGAAATAGTTCTGGCAGATAATTTGCAGGAGCTCTTAAGGAAATTGGGGCACGACTGAAGAACGTGATAGTGAGAGGGGAAAAAAAGACCCCAGTGTTTTTTCTTATGCATGCACGACGTGTGACCTCAAGTTGAGGCCGGATCACCATCATCATCATCATCAATGGTCCGTTTGAAAATGTGTTGCCGTAGTTATCATGATGATTATGATGTTACACTTACAGAAAACACGCGTGTTTCGGGATGTGATATTCAGAATGTAGATGTGATAAATGCATATTTAAAGAACATGATCGCAGCTGAATGCTTATTACAGGACATTAAACATTTCAGTTTATCAGTAGAATGGTTGTTTTCATCACATAATAACTCTCCAACACACACAAGGATAGTGAGATGTTACATGTCTGACAGAAGTGACTTTACCGGGTGGTGTCTGTCATGAAAAAAAACAACATACACACATACACATTTGACTCGGAAAGCATGTATAAGCTTTAAAAATAATCTCCCTCTGCCTCTGCCTCTCAGACTCGATTACTCACCTCAGAAGGCCAAATCCGATTTTCTTGCTCTTCTTTTCAGTGTCTTCAGGCTGCTCCTCCGCTTTCTTTTTCTCTTTCTCTTTCTCCTTCCCTTTGCTCTTTTCTTTCTTCTTTGTTTTCGCTTTCTTTTTCTTGTCTTTTTTGCCTTTCTCCTCTGTCGGATCCCCCGCCCCCTGCCGAGATGAACTGCTGGCAGGGGTGTCGCGGCCTGAACTCGGGTCCGAGCCATCATCTGGAGGGAAGGAAACAAGTAGAAGAGAAGAAAGATGAGGGATCAGAAGGGAATTAAACTGTTTACAAGAGAAGTAAAAGTACTGGTGAAAGAAAATAATTCAGACTGTGACCACTGCTGTCATTTTTTTGGATGTAAAACATAAAAACCAGAGATTTAGAAATGATCGTGCGCCGATCTTCCACTGCTTCCCATTTCCACCGCAGGTTTAATAACCTCACAATGAATGAATTAACTCTGAGGAATAAGAAAGCAAAACTGTTCAAAGCGTAAACTGCAACGGCTCATTACTTCTTCGACAGATTGGAGCCCTGGCCTTGAATAACAATGATCTCACTCACTGACTCAAACTCATACACACGCACACACACACTGACAGGGGGGTGGGGGTGCAGGCTACTTGTCAAGATTTTATAAGATAACCAAACCAATTAGCTACTTCAATTGAGATTTAACATTGTGTGGATATTCACTTCAGCCTTAATTACAAAGGCTGTCTTCTGGCAGGATGGACATGTCATTGTGTGTGTTTGTGTGCGTGTGTGTGTGTGTGTGTGTGTGTGTGTGTGTGTGTGTGTGTGTGTGTGTGTGTGTGTGTGTGTATGTGCGTTGCTTCCACAGCGATCGGGCTTGTACTTGTCCGTGTTAAAAACCGAACATGACCACAGTGGCAACAGCTGTGACCTCTGTAACACTTTGCATGTGTATTTTCTGAGGGAGTTTTAAACACTTCTTTTGAAGACAAAACTACTTAAAAAGTTTATTGTGAGCATCATGAAAATGTGGCTCATCAGGAGTAAAAAAGTGCCAAAACTATATAAGAAACGCAATCACTGTCACAAAGCCAATCACTGTTCTGTTTCCTATATTATACCGAACCACAACATTTTAAAAATGCAAAGGAAAATATTGAACATACAAACTCGTTTGAAGTATATCCCAATGTACTTTGCCATAGTCGGATGAGTTTTTATAGTTATTTCACGGGGCAGAACTCACCACGAACCGCCATAATGAGATTCTGCTGCTTACGATGGTGTGAGAAGAAGAGGACAGAGCACGAATGAAACAGAAGTAAGGTAACACAACATGTGAGGAAAAGCAGAGGGAAAATGACAGAAACAACTATTCATTCGCTATAATCCACCCCAGCTGACATTCAAACATCAAAGTCGGTGACGTTAAGCCTCGGCTGAATGGTCTTCACTGGAAACTGTGAAGCACTGTGGTATTAGCTGGATTCACTCAGGATCCCACAATGCACCAGCCGCACGTGAACCCGGATTAAACGTCGCTTGTTTAGAAAATCCACCTCCCAAAAACTGTGACAGATGTTGATAATTGATACGCGTTTACATTTGACACAGAGGTGAAGATTTACTTCAAGTCAGAACAAATGGAGAGGGAAAAACACAAAAGAGAGGAAGGAACGGGGAGGAGTCTTCGGCGTGCACTTCAGAGGAGCACTGTTATCTGTCAATTAACGGCGGCTCTCAAAGTGTTGAGCGTTCAGCACGACGGTGACAGATGTGGCCACCGCGTGTGTGGTGTTGACGTGCCCTATTAGTCCCATCCTGTACGAGAGTGGCGATCTGAAGCAGCCCGACTCATTACTCTGGTGGTGACTGATAAGAGTTTGCTGCTAATAATACAGCTGGGAATTGAACTGCAACACCCGCCCCCTCCACCCCCCAGTGAAACAAAGCGAGCAGTGGCCAGTTAGCTCCTGGATAAATATTTAAAGTGAAAGCCCAACTCAACGATGAATCACCTACTGCGATGAAATGCTGCAGCGTTGCTTCACGCGAGTTGATGACTTGAGGCATGTTGTACTTATCACGGTAAAAGGAAGGGGGGGGGAAAAAAAAAACGTTGCTGGAGAAAGTGAAAATTTTGGAACGGATTGTTTATGGAAGGGAATTGTGTCATCTTGGAAATAGAAACATGTGGAGCATTTTGGAATATTCCTTTTTTTTTGTTATTTTCTCTTTTGACTGTCAAGAGGAAACCAGCTGCTGTGACATCACAGCAAAAGATTCAGGGTTTATTTAGAGTTGAAATGCAGCTCCTATACATTGTTTACTTCATTATTTGTTTTGTGAAGCAATTTCTGCACAAAAACCATGCGCATTCCCACACGTACCCGACTTCACACGCTGACACTCTTTTTCGTTTATCTTACCGTCGTCGTCTTCGGGCGGCCCGTCGTAGGATTTGTCGATAGCTGCTCTGAAGCTCTCGTTGCAGCCTCTTCCCCGGACCATATTTGGGCGAGGGCGGTGGAACGGGACGAGCTCACTCTTTCTGTTCACCTCGGACATGGCCGTCTGGAGACTCTCCAACGAGCTGGACTTCTTCAGGCCGAGGGTAGGGCCGAGTTCCACGGGACTCGATGGGGCTGGGGTGGCAGAGGGGAGAGACACAGATTAATAGTTTCATTATAACCTTAACACAATGGATATTAATGGGTCGCATTAGAAATAATGGTACAATTAAACAAAGAACCTGAAAAGCATGTACATGGTAAGAAATGGCTTGTTTTTTCTTTATTATTTCCAAGTCTGATGAGGTCATTAAATGAGCTTATCCCTGCTGTGCCTTGATTCTGATTGGGTTAAAAAGCCTGTGGAGACACAAAGTGGGAGCCAGAAAGACCCCGACATGTCTGAGCTCTGGAGAGAAGAGCCAAGGACCAAAAAAAACCCCCAAAAAACCACGGTGATGCAGTTAACTGTGCTGTTGTTGAGTTTGTGATGGATGTGAAGTCGGCTTCACCGTAACGGTTCTCCATCCATCATCTCAAGTATACTGTGAGAGATATTACTAAGGGAGGGAGGGATGCAGCGGAGAGGATGATGAAGGGGAGAGCGATGTGCGAGGAGACAGAGGAATGGTGGAAGGGGGAGTAAGGGGGGATCGAGGCGGAGATCAGATATGCTGTGGAGATACGTTTGAAGTTTAATAATTTCCAGTGTATATGGTTTCCAGGTGAAATTAAGCAAGACTTGCAGGCACGTCTTGATGTTGCATTGAGCAGAAGACCTTTGGAAAAGTCTATCCTGCAGCTCCAAACTCAGCCAAAGCTAAAGACATGCTGATTTCTGCCACAAGGTCCCCACTGTGATGCCCCCACCACTTGTGAGGACTTGCTGTCTGTAAAACAAAGGAGGCAAAGAGAAGGTAATGTGCGCCTCCAGTTAGGTCGGTCACTGTGCACCGTCTAAAACGTGGGAGACACTGATGGCGGGCGAGATGGGGAGTAAAGGGACAGGGGCAACGGCGACGGGGAGACAGCGAATTAAGTTCCCTCATAGGAATTCCACGGTGTCAGAGAGGAAGACAGAGAAAAATGGGAAGAAGGGAGGAAGGCTGGGCTTGCTGCCAGCTCAAAGTACTAGTAATCCTCACACACACACAAACACACACGCACACACACACACACACACACTCGCGCACACACTTTGGATTCCTTGCTGGCTCTGGCTTGTCGATATGATGCCACTGTGATTCATGATAGCCAAACCTGCATCACTTTAGCTAATGATTCCCCATACACACATGACTGCTCTTTGCGTGTGTGTGTGTGTGTGTGTGTGTGTGTGTGTGTGTGTGTGTGTGTGTGTGTGTGTGTATCCATCATAGCGAAGGAGATGAGAGGGCCGATGTGGCTTCCACATCTATTTAAACAACCATTAACCAAGCACACACACACACACACACAAATGCATACAGAGTAATAGCATACACAGAAGTTATGCACATGCATAATTTAAAGTAAGCTGCCGGGAGGGGAGATTGACAGGGGCCATAACTTTCATCCATAAACACAGTGCATGTGACATCCAGACGCATACCGAGGCCAGCAAACATCATCAGGTGCTGTGTGACTGAACTATTCTGAATCAGCCCTTGTCAGATACAGCAGGATGGATTCATATCTACAGAAGATTTTTTTTATACCTTTATGTTATATTTTGTAATATATATATATATATATATACTTTTTTTTTAAAAATATATAAACTGTGGAAAATGTCCACAATATTGCGTCCAGAAATGTTCCATTCACATATGACAAATGCAGCAGGAGATCGTCCCCAGTCGGACGCGTTCACAACAGCACGGAAAATCTTCCGGTACGTTCTGTGGTGTCTGGGAAGAGCACGCAAGACGACAGGGAATAACCTTCTCTTGATTCGGCCAGGTTGGCATCTGTCCTGCATCCTATTGCCTCCCATAGCTCTCGCCAACAAGTAAAGGTCCATCAGATGTTCCCTCTTGTCCGGTTTCTTACTCGGGTTACTTTCTCTATCCTTTCGTTCTTCAATTTCTCCGCTTCGCTCTGCCATGATGTCCACACTGAGAATACAGAGCTAGCTCTTTCTTCTTATAGCTATCTGCAAACTCTGCATTAGGTTTAAGGTTTTGTGACGTATACCGTAGAGCATGACGCAAGGGTTCCTGCAGGGTACAACGGAATTACATACCAGGCATTCGGGGAGAGACAGATGCCATTCTCCCAATCATTTGTTTTTGTACCAAACAAAAAGCTGTTATTTTAAAGTTTCAAAAAAACAAATACATTGTGTTGCTTCAAGGCCTACTTAATGTTCTTCCATAAGGCTAACAGGACTGTGGCCCCTTTGAAAACCTTATTTGAATCTTGGCCAAAGAGTGTTCTATCTAAAAAACAAGCATAGAAACTGTTTCTAAAGAGACATAAATAAACTAATCTTCACTTCTAGGGCTGAGAGTTGCGTGTAATATTGACAAAAACGTAAATATGCCCATTTCAAATAGCTAATCCACTGTTTGGAAAACTCTAAACACCGTGGATTAGAGTTGCCAAGTAACATTTGAACCGCGGCCGCCAAAGGCACAAATACAAACTCCTTGTGAATTGCCGAGGATTTTTGACTCATTATTTTATTTTATTTCGCAAAACACAAAAGCAGGGCCGAAGTTGAAACAGCATCTGATATTGTAATTTCTCTGCCAACAAATTCATAATCCAGCAAACACAGGCTCAAAAGACGTGCCACGAATTTGTACGCATTCTGATGTTCCTTGTCCACTGGGAGATCTTTTGGTCCAATGCACACAAACACATGGTATTCTCTAGGGCAACGACCTCGGAGTCCAAACTTGTCTGATCGCAGATGCTTGGACGGTAGGACAATAAAAAGAAGTGTTAAAATGGCTTAGTGCTGTTGGGTTATGAGGGAATGAAAAGCTCAAACACACACACACACGCACACACACACACACACACACACACACACACACACACACACACACACACACACACACACACACACACACACAGGTCTATGAGCATGCATCCACATACCAAAACACAAACACACACACACATGCACACAAACACAGGTCTATTAGCGTGCACACACACACACACACACACACACACACACACACACACACACACACACACACACACACACACACACACACACACACACACACACACACACACACACACACACACACACACACACACACACACACACACACAGGTCTATGAGCATGCATCCACATACCAAAACATACACACACACACACACTGGGTCTGGGTCTCCTACACACAAAGCATTTTGCTGTGAGTAGCAGGATTTGTGTCATAAATGTAATTACTGCTGTCCAAGTGTAAGATGATAGAATTAAGCTGCTTTTAGAGCGGGAGAGAGAGATGGGGAGTGGGGGGGTGGGGTGCCGAGCGAGACAAGAGTAACAGAGGGGTTTGAGGGAAGGGTATACGGAAGTAGGGGGGTTGGCAGAGCCATACGCAGACACTGTGTACAGAGAGAGAGACAAAAGGGAGTGAGGATAGGGAATGAACGGGAGCGATTAGTAGGGCCAGCAAAAGAGAAGAAAGACATTTCAGAAAAATGAAAAACAAAACCCAACGAGAGAGCGCGCCAAGCTATCCCAAGGCTATTGTGCTGGCAGGAAGGTGATGGGCTACTTTCAAAGTCCAAAAAATGACACCAAGCTGTGGCTTAGCAGCGAGCCACAGAAACACAGCCAGCACAGTCGCGAGAGCACCAGTACGGAGATGCAACTTGATGTCTGGATTCCATTTTGTGCATCGACATGCAGTACAAAGACCATTATTCTTCTCTCGCTGATGAAGAACGGATCAAATGAGGGAGCCTCGGTGGTTCTCGCGTGAATTCATGAGTTTGTTATCACACATATCCGTCGTCAGGGAAGATTCTTCGTACGGCTCGCATGCAGGAAGTCTCTCACACTCACTCACACACACACACACACACACTCACACTCACACACACACACACACACACACACACACACACACACACACACACACACACACACACACACACACACAAAGCTTCAAGGCCAATAGAAACATCTAAGTATTAAACTAAATGTGAGAGAGCAGATAACGAGTCTAGGTCACATGAATCGTGTAAGGATCGTCGTTATCTTTTTTTGAGAGAGGAGACTGTCTAAAAGGCTTGGATCTTATCCCGCTGCCAGGAACAGAATGGCACCTCCAAACAAAAGAACATCCTAATTTATCACATTACGATTCTTTAAGGCCTCTCAACCACATGTGGGACCAAACTTCAGTTAAAGTAGGCATCCTATACATCATACACTATTTAAAAAAAAGGTATTAGAAGATGTATTACATCACTCGCTTTCCCATCAGTTGGAGTCCCCAAATGTTTCAAACCAGAGTTCACTTCGCAAATAGTTCGCTACCCGACCCTGCTGCTATAGCAAGATATATGTACGTATGTATAATGTATGTACTGTGTAAAAAAACATCACTGTGAAGCCATTCATTTCTTTATGCAGTTTTGCAGGACAAATGCTGAATTCTTTGTATAATACAGGATGTATTACACTTTAGTGTGTGTTTTCCTAAACCTGTGTATACTCTCAAGAGGTAGGTGTGTGTACAATATGTATGTATGTGTCAGTGTGCTTGTATTAACTGCTGCAAGATATCTTAGGCTGTGGAGGGAAGATCACTCCTATAAGCAACATTTTCCATATATATGTTTGTGTGTGTGTGTGTGATAGTGTGTGTGTTCCGAGAAGCTGAAATTAGGTTTTCCTTATCCTGCAGCACTTCATACTAATTGAATGGGCATCATAAACAGTAAAAAAAAAATACTGACTTGAATCTCACGTCACTGGTCAGTTTTTACTGGTCCTCGATGCTACAGCACCGATCAGCAACAATTTGAAAAAGAAATACTAAGAAAACATCATGGAAATGTAGCATGGTGGACTGGGTTTCCATAGAAACCACCACATGAGCAGAAGGCAACAGGCCTGATTTCCCAAACATGTCATATGTTTGGATGTTAAGGATGCTTCTTATAGAGGAGAAAAACTACGTGTTGTCCCTTGTTTTTCGAGATGCAGATTATTGCTAAAATGTCAACAGACCAGAGCAGAGATGAGATGCCATGTGATGATGATTCCACAATGTCTGTGAACGAGTGCTGCCATTTTTTGTGGGAGAAATGTGAAAATATCGGGTGCTTTAAGTCAAATGCTCGTTCGTCAGCGGCAGCCATTGTTGTTTACAAAAGTCGCTTTTTAAGTGGTATAAACCCGCCCGTTATCAGAAAAAATCGGTTACGATTGGACCGGCAAGTATTTCTGCCGGGGAAATCACTTCCCAATGGAGGGGATCCAGACCGTATTCTGGCAGAGCATGTTTAAATGAGCTCCCAGAATTTGTCTGGGTCCCAGGCTACTATCGCTCATCTACACAAGCCAGAACATGCACACGGAACTCATCCAAAATGAATCCAACACAGGGAACGGGTAAAACAAATGGCCTCGTCTCTCTCTGTCAGTGATCAGTGAGCACAGCCTGATCGAGATGAAGAGCTGCACCAGCAGGAAGCGACAGCGCTGACCATCTCCTGATTACTGCTCACCTTTATTGGCTTACTGGGAGAGATGGAGGGGGTCAAAGGCCATTCAATATACAGAGAGGCAGCCGGGAGTACTGTACACACAAAGACAGCGAAATGCCAGAGTGTGTTAAACACAGAAGACGGATGCCTTTAAAAGAAAAGAAAGACACAGACACACACACCTAAAAGATATTTAAGATCGAGCACCTGCGCTCATTCACACACAAAGCAGAGCACGCTTAGTTCAGCTGTTTGAATTCGGCGTCTATGAATGGTTGTAAAGAGCTAATGTGCCGCGGCATTGAGTAGCGTTCAAACACGTGCACACACTCAAAGACGCACCCCGCTCTCCCTGTGACAAATTAATCCATCAACTTGCATCAGCCCAACGAGGTGGCTTTCAGGTTAACTCCTTAGCAAAGTCGGCAAGAGCCGGGGAGACTGGGAAACAATGAAAAAACCTGAAAAAAGAAAGAGGAAATTATAACGAGAGAAAGAGGGAGATGAAGAGAGAAATGAAGAGACAATCTCAGAGAGGAGACAGAAGGGGATGGAGAGAGAGAGAGAGAGAGAGAGAGAGAGATGTGGCTCTCTGAAGACAGTTTTGGCAAGAGCTCATCAGTGTGTGACTGTTGTCAAAGTCAAAGTTCCACCGGGGAGCGATTCAGACAATGGACGCCACCAGTCTCCCTCAGCATCACACTGGCCCCGACACACGCACGCACGCACGCAGACGCACACTTATGTTCTAAGCTCCTCTGCCTGTTTGTCAGTCTCTAAGCCTGAATGGCGTTGGCAAGGAAGAGAGTGAATGAGAGACACAGACAGAGCGAGATAGAGGGGGATAGAATGACCAAAATGAAGCAATACAAAGACATTGAACTATAGTCAAAATATACAAGCACATTGGTGATTGATGATTTTTCACTTGTGAAAGAGGATGTGTTAGGGGATAGGAGTGCGTCCTCGTAAGTAAAGACATGAGAGAATTATTTCCACAAACCAGGGGCCATCGCCAGTCGTCACGTCTGTAATAAAAGCTTCTGTGTCGGGACTTGTCGTGTGACTATTACATTCCGTCACATGGTTTTTGGTCAAGTGCATAACTGAGGAAGTTTGTACACAATGCGAAAATACAGTTACTCCACAGACACGCACACACACATGCAGCGCAGATCACACGTTTTCTCCGACAAGCCTTTCATCATCCCTTCGGATATTCATTGCTCACCATTTATTTTCACAAGGAAACATTTACTCTACACTGATTGGAAGACACACACACACATTGAGAAATTCCAGGCTGTCCCCAACACCAAAGGAAACGATGGTGAAAGAAACCCAGCTGCAACCATTCATTTCATGTCCTGTCAGCAGTTTGTGTGTGTGTGTATGTGTTTGACTGCGCTGTCCTATTTCAAGCGGTTTGAGGAGAGAATGAGTCTACACTGTCCCTTCTTCATTTCTCTCCCCGCAACGTTCTTCGTGTCCGCGCATGCAGCGAGCGTCATATTGTGACTTGAACAATTTCCACCAGGAATTGAATTCGAAGCCTCCGCTTGTGTGACCGCATTCCGCGTTTCCACCTCAGCAGCTGATTTGATTTATTATTGGAATGATAGGGCTCCTATTTCCCTGTGCCATCGCAGAAACGTGAGGCTCGTCTGACCACAAACACACATACACACGCAGGCAAGCGCACACGCACACACACGCGCGCACACACACACACACACACACACACACACACACACACACACACACACACAATCAAGCATATGTTTGTTCTGATCTCCTATTTCCATCACTTTTCATTTCACATAATACAATTTGACATCTACGGTTCACATTTTCCACTAGACGATGGCGACTTTCCATCACCACAACGTTATCCTAGCAGTAACAGTTTTGTGTTGAGCGTGTAGTCGTGGTGTAGTTGCCCAGCGGTTTCCTCGGGGGTGTGGAGAGAAAGACCGTTGCTGGAAGTGAAAACAAGTCTTCCCAGAAGTCATTGTCTTCAAAATTGCTCACTTGGACCCGACCTCGCGCTCGCCTCTCTCTCTCTTACAAAAATCCGTGCAGCTATCCGACGCCACAGCGCGGGGTTGTTGGAAGCGTTTTGGTTATAAAAAATACATTAGAGCACAGGGGAGGAAAAATGGGTTCACCTCAGCAAAGAGGTCACGCTTGCCAGGCACAAACTCTCTTTAACAACCCCCTGGGCTGTGGCATTATAAAACAAGAGACTCACTGTCAAGCAACAGGTATAAGGGATGTTTAAACAGGCTTCAGTAATAAAAGAGGGGAACAGATAGGGGCCCTTAAAGTCTGTGCAGGACAATCAACAGGCATATAAAAGGAGAAAGGTAGGAAACTTTCAGATACGAGTTAAAGCCAAAGTCCAGGTCGGTTGAGATTCACTAATAACAGAGAATGCACTGCGAATTCAATTAATGAAATACAATTTTTATGACTCACTGAAATTGCCATGTGGCCCAATGCTTATAAACTACTTTTGTTCTAGATAGGATTTACGGAAACCACAGAACAAAAAGCTGCAGTCTACAGTGCAGCACGATATTTACCAAATACCCCAGGAGCCTAAGATAACCCAAATATCCCAGTATAATCACTTGGATTTTTGTAGTTTCCTCAACTGCAAATTTGTTGAGGAATTCTCACCACTAACGAAGAAAATCGACTCATCATCACCTAATCCAATGGTCCCCATCTTGTGCAGAGACAGTTTAGACTTTAAACCTCCATGCCCCCCCCCCAACGCGATAATCCAGCCAAGTTCCATAACGTCCCGAATCACAAGGCCTACCTCTCAAACCTGCTTTATGTGATTCACTTAGCTCTGTCAATGAGGGAAAATGTGCTCCGCGGGTCCTGCGATCCAAAAGAAAAGTTATTGGCAGCGAGGCCGATGTTCAACATCTTTCTATTTTACAGTCGTCTTACAGTTAAAAATGACACATACATAGATATTAAAGTAATGTTCAGTTTCAGAATCAAAAACAAACACTGAAGAACTGACTGAGTACTCACATGCTTTACTACTTTATTATTTGGACACTGTGATTCATGCATATTTGTATATGTTTCTTGTATATATATATATATATATATATATATATATATATATATATATCTATATAGATATAGATATATACATGTCACATTGCTGCTATTTATGTTGTTTTTACTGCCTCACACTGAAGAACTGCTAACATACTTTAGCTATTTTGTCAATAAAGATCGATTATATTATATTCTAAATGCAATTTCTGAACCCTTAAAGAATACATATCCAGGATCTATGATGCTACACTTGTACAATCTTTTTGTTTTGCTGTTACTGTCAAACAAAGCCTAACCTGCCACATGAAACGAGCGCTAAAAGGTTGAAGGTTGATGCTGAATGTAGAGTGTTTAATAAGTCACAGACAGCTAACTATTTCTTTTTCAGGGACTAAAGGAATCAATGAAAGGGCCGAACACCAGCGATAATAATTAGCGGAAGTAGATCCATGCAAGCAGAATCCTAATTCAACAGAAAAAAAAAAAATGTTGGCCTTTTCAAGTGGACGCAGGACAAAGTGAATGAAATTAACGCAGAACAGATACTATCACTGTTGCCTTGTGTAATTCATCAAGAGGTGCTTCGTAAGTGCAACCCTGAAAATAAACCACGAGGTTGACGTCGTTACAAAAGCTGTAAACTTCATTAGGCCGAGAGCGTTAAATCACGGGCAAACCTGTTGTGCTTGTCGGAGAAGCGTGAGAAGGAACGAGCCGATCTGGGCTACGAAACAGCTGTCAGGTGGTACAGAAAAAAAAGAATGCGTGTGACCGGAAATCAGAGATTTCGGATTTTTTCTTTTTTCCAAATGAGAAAAAAAGAACATCCCTGAAGTAACCAGTGCAGACTGGCTGGCTGATGTGGCACCAGACATTGACGTAACTGAGCTCATGATGGACTGCATTCAGAATTGCAAGGAAAGGGTCTGATTGTACATTCGATTCACAGCCTATTCACCGAGGCCTTCACAAAGAGATGCTCAACAAACACACACACACACACGCGCACACACACACACGATCGGCTGATCAACTTAACAGACATGTTCCCGCGTCGGAGCCGTTTGCATGATGACTTCTCCAGGCGGTCGGAGGACTTTAAAGCAGTGGGACCTGAAGTGCTCACAATCTCCCCTCATTTCATTTCACGTGAGGTTTACAGCGTCCCCAGTGATGAACGAACGTATGTCCGACTCGTAGACTCGCAGGTCCGATGTACTGCTGGCACGGCACTTCCAAGTCAGTGCCATTACTGACATTTCAGTCATCTGTTGAAGAGGACAACTTCCCACACAAGAGGATTGTAGGCTTCATAAGGCCGCGGGTTCTCTTAGGATTAATGTACAGTGCATCCTCGATAATGAAATTCAAGGAGTCGAGATACAGATCGTCCCGTCTGTCATCTGTCCACCACATCAGGAACTAGAGCGTGCCTCGGTAGAGTGCGTACCTCTGCCAAGGTCAACTGCATAGGTCTGTCCGATCCAGAAAACGATCTGGATCTGCACCAAATGTAATAAATGTATGGATCTCCACACTGTGACTATGTCTGATTTTTACATCAACGCACTGATGATCCCTGATTGTTAATAATACTAGGGCTGTACCCGACCGAGAATGAAGTAAGTTGAATTGGGTCTGGTTGCTCCCTACTGATATTCAATGCCTAACCCTACAAGCAACACGTTATTGAACTGCCAGATTCATGAGCGAGGGTTCAGCAAGACATTCAGGGCGACAGCGATGTTCAGAAAACATAGTATACAAGTTTTTCAAGATAACGTGTGCTAACTAGGAAGAGGACAGATCGGAAAATGTGCAACATTTTCTTGCCAACAACTTTATCATATTAAGTTGCAGTGAGCTGTGAATTCACCACTTCACAGCAGAAGGCAGGAGATGGGAGGGCTGCCTGCGTCTCACTCAGACTCAACATCGGTCCGGGTTCAAAGCTGCCTGCGGACATCTTAACCAAACTCACGGGGTGACTTCACGTAGAGAAAGGATTTTACCCCGGAGAGCAGTGTGAAAGTGAGGAGTGCTCACACTGCAGCTATTTCAGGGGACCAAAATGTCCCCAGAAGTATAGCCGCGCACTGACGAACAAAGGAAAAGAAAAAAAGTGGAGAAAAAAAATGTTCTTGACTTAAAGATTCTTATTCTACAGATCCGTCTGGTACTGAAGATTCCAATCTTCTACTTGCAGGGGGCAGCCTCAATCCGTACATTATTAATTTACTGAGAAATTGACAACAATGTCAAAGGTTAATCTCGTGAAGTTAAGAAAGGTGATGAAAGATGTCTTGATCTGCGTATTGAACAGGATCAACACCAGAGTTTACTCGGTTCCTCCTCGGCCCATTACCAAACCCACCACCAGGTTGAGTGCATCTTCTTTTATAAAAGACTGTCGTAATGAGCGATGCATAACAGTTCTGGTCAAAGACACAAACAAGAAGACAGTACGTCGAGAGATTACAACGGCATGACAACATGTATTTAGCCCGCAGCAACAATCCGGGTTCCTCGTGTGGCCTGTGTTCCCCTTAGAAGAGGGGGACATTATTTCCATTCTATTAGAATTCATTTCACATATTGTCTTTTAAACTTGTATTGCCTCGCTTGCTCCCCTAACAATGGTTATGGGCCTTGTGCATAAAAGTAAATCCCAGCGTGTATAAAATGGAGGCACAGCAGAGTGTTTGATAAAATGGCAGAGAGCTGGACAGACGCTGAGCCGCATGAAGTAGAGTGCTCTTACATTAAGCAACTGCAAATTAAATGAAGGGCGACTTCATCGCAAAGTGAAAGGAGAAGCGTAACATAAAACTTTTCCCTGCGTCTCCCTGCTGCCCGTACTTTCCTTTCTTTCTTCGCATATACATGTAAGAAGTGGCCGGACTATATTCATTTCTCTCCCGTCTTTTCCGCGAATCTCACTTTTATCTGCACTTCAGACGAACGGAGGAGATGTTTCTTTTGAGGCAGAGAGGAGCCAAGTGTACACGTAGGAGACAGGAGGAGGCAGGACGCAAGAGGAAAGAGTCAAGTGCCAATGTAAATGCAACCGGAGAGAGGGAAGAGAGAAGGAGGGAGACATGGCATGGAGTCACTTCAAACACTTCAGGAAGTAGTAGAAGAATACACGAAAAAATTGTACACATCTGTACACGCTGTATCTACCCTTTCTTTGTTTATACATGCCTCTTGTTTTACTGTGGTGGAAAGACCTACGTCAGTTACAGGGCCACTCATAACGGAGCAATTCATTCTGATTTGAAAGTGCGCCCTCAGACACAAACATTTATAATGCATACGTCAACTCTTGGCATCTTCAGGTTTCCCACGATTTGAGCCTGAACAATATGCTTGGCGGGAAAAAAAAAAATTGTGCCTCACACTTTCATGTATTGTATCGCTTTCCAGGCCGCTGCAGCCACTTTTCTGACGTCTCTTTGTGCCGTTCTTTGCTCCGTTTCTTCTCGTCTACGCATTAACACTCTTCTTTTGAAAATCACGCAGCAATATGTAAACAAAATGTTTGATTATGTTCAAGTGCTATCTGTGTTTCGCTCACCCGTAGCGTTTCCAACCAGGGATCCTACGTTGCTCTCGTCTGCCACTGAAACAGAAGGAGACATGAAAATAAATATTAAAAAATATATACATGTATGTGCATTCAGACACTTTCGATAACCGTATGGAATGCCTTCTTCTCCATGATGTCTACATTTTCCATTTTCTTGTGCTCCGACTTGCCAACTGTGAAAGTGTTTATCCCCTTTAAAAAACTTTTTTAATCTCATTGCAATCCCCCGTCCTGCCCCCCTCTTTCTCCATCATTCTCTCCTTCTCCATCACACCATCTTTCTTTCTGTCTCAATCTACCAGACGCCACAGTAGCTGTGAGGTTAAAGCCGGCTGCATCGCTACTGAAGTCACTTTTCTTCCTCCTTCTTTACTCTCACTTCACTTCATTTGTCACTCACTCACCCCTCCTCTCCTCAACCCATTTCTCTTGTCCCCACAATCTGCCCATTTTGCCTCCTGCCCTTAATACCCAGGTCCCTCTGTCCGTCCATGTTTTCACTTTTACTTTACTCACACTCATCCCATCCACAAGCGTTCTTCTCCCTCTTTACCTCCTTTCACTTTCTAGCTCTCCCCGTTTCTTCTTTTTTTTTGCTTTTCACTCATTGCTAAAGCCACAAAGAAGCCCGGTGCCAACAAGGAACACATTGACTGGTAGCACTCTGCCAAACACACACATACACAGACACACACACATATACAGTACAGACCACAAAGACCAAGCAGCGACATGGCTTCTCCCAGCAAATACTTTTTCTAATGAAAACCATGCCGGGTCTGCGGTGAATCAGTATGACTCTTCAGCAGCTCGACAGTTTGTGGAGCTGTGTGCGTGCCTCTGTGTGTGTGTGTGTGTGTGTGTGTGTGTGTGTGTGTGTGTGTGCCTACTTCAGCAGATCTGTGATCTGTAGATGCCGCATGTGTTATGCACACCGCGGCACTAAGGAGGGAGTCAGTGACAATCATGTAGACAAACAGGGCCGTCATAAAAAAAAAACAACAAACGGATAAAAAAATGGAGATAGAAATAATATAATCACTTATATGTTTTCTGAGTATTATGTATACCGAGTAACATAATTGAGGTTGTTCTGCTAACTGTATATTCTCGTTGAATCAACCAGAGAAAAAAACTTGAGAAACCAGGGCGAAACCAGGACAGGAAGTTCTTCATTTGGAACCATAACCTTATTATCGTATTTTGACTATGTGTACTGATTAATCGGGCTGCGGTGGAAAACGAAATCAGGTCAAATTTAAATCAAAACTCTAATTACGTAACTGACCCGCTAATGAAATGATGAGAATGCAGTCTCTGTCTCTCTTTCTGTTCCTGTTTTCCCTCCCTCACCCAAACACAAACGGAGCAGCTAAAATGCAGCATGAGCACGAAGCCAAATAGTGCTAAAAAGTTGTAATAAAATACAGTCCTGATACTGTGACAGTTCTTAGAATTACGCATCGCACATGAAAGCACATGCACGAGTAGACAGTAAGTGCTGGAGGTTTGAAAACAGCAACAAAAATTTCTCTCGTTCAACTAAAGGAGAACACAAATCAAGGACCAAACCGCTTGCTGGCCATGAACCAAAATGTCAAGAGCACACAAACAATTATGTTTATATTAACACTTCTCCCACAAGATCACATAAACAGAAGCTACGTGCATACAGCACATGTATCCTACTCTACGCTTTTTTACAGTAAGTGGCCCCGCTGCACTCTTCACTCATTACAATCTATAGGATGTAGTCAGCTTCACTGCTTATTGGAGGTGAAATAAAAGTATCCATAACATAGAGTGTATATGTTATGGATACTATGCCGCCTGATTTTGAACCACATGAATCACTTAACCTTAAAATGCTACATTAAATGTTTTCATGATCGCTCATGTAGTGGAAGCTATGATACAATATGTGGTTACCTCTCTGTGAATATTACCTTCTTCTGAACTGTCTTACATACTATATATATATATATATATATATATATATATATATATATATATACTAATGAGCCAAATCTAATTTCCCTAAAGATATGCAAAGTCAAGCATGCTAAAATAAATAAATAAAAAAGTGATAATTGATGCTCAATGACCAGGTCTGAGGCACATAATAACCTCATTAGGAGACCTGGTCATGGTGCAACATGAAAACGGAACAACAAAAACGGAAAGACCGAAAAAATGTGCTACTAAGCTGTTATTACTGCTGCTTGACGGTTTGGCAATGAAAACATGTCACGTCATTCAAGCGAAGGTGAATTTAGTTCAAATTACCTTGTCACACACTTAATGTACATCAAGTATGTACGAAAACAAAGGAGGTGATGTACAGCTACGCAGTCCATTATTCTTGTAGAAATGGATGTAAATGGCTTTCAAATTTTCTTCTGCTCTTTGTCTCACACAAACACACATACACACACACACAAACACACACACACACACACACACACACACACACAGAGCTGGCAGCGGAACCAGCTTAAGGAGGAGGACCGAGCAAAGTGACATTTGAAACAATAAGCTTTTGTTGTGCTTCCGCAACCACTGTCATATTACCCACGAGCAAGGGCGCAACTACACAACATACGCATATTTCTAAAGCCGACTTCTGAACAATCAACCGAAAATGTCACCAAAGCCCCTTCGCATCCAAATGCCAGTTATCAGAGAGCCACGGCTGACGGAGAATGACAGGGGGGGAAAGCGTGATCACTGTGGCTGGCCGCAGGAATGAAGCCTTTCTGAACCTGTTTTTTGCATTAATGAAAGGCCATGATGAATCTAATTTGAAGTCCTGTGACACAAAGGGCGACTCATTTCTTTGTCAGAAGTTAGAGAGATGAATAGGAATCAGAGGGACACGTTGGGGTAGGTAACTGTAGGTCTACACATGAATAAGTCATTTCTACAGCCAGACTGTTTTCACACCGCTTGAGATCTCGAAATTCGCTGGGCGAGGCAAAACAACAATTTCGTGTCCACTTTCCCCCACAGCCCCACACAACCCCTCTGAACTTCCCCTTCCTCTGTGTCATCTCTATCCTTCCCACTCTAAGCAGTGCAAGCTTCTCCAGATAAGAACTTTCTCCTGAAATCGATGGGAGCGAATGGGCTGAATTGCCAGCGTAGGGTTTACACATTAACACGATTCAGACTTCAATGTATAAAACATGCATATTTCCACATGCACACTACAACAATAAGGAAAAACGATTTGCGAAATTCATGCAGCAGGCATGCATGGTTGCCCCTCGTGTAATGCGTAGCTGCAGTGCGAGCAGAGGTGTCAGTCTGCGTGCGGCTGTGAGGAACATGCCACTCGTGCATCAGCAGGTACACACATGTCGCATGCGGCCACCATGCAGAGGAGATAAACACAGGAGATCACCCCACCAGTGTGCTGCTGGTTCTGAGTCGTACCCAGGTCCATGCTCTTGGAGGCCTTCACGTGCTGGAACTGCCGCTGGCTCTGGTTCTGGATCTGGTTCTGGCCGGGACACTGGGGCTGAGCCGGGTTAGAGACGTGGGAGTTTTCCCTGGAACAAATTGACGGTACAGTCTTCACATTAACTTGTTGTTGGTAGAACCTTGATAAAAAACAACACTTGGCTTATGCATTTTTTATTTGTTTTTAAGTTACATTGTCTTTTCAAATTACAATGTAGACACAAGCAGACTGAATGCTCGTCTAAGGTCCGTGTTTGATATACTTCAGACTGTCTCACTGCGCCACGATATTGTATTTCTAAATGGTTGCTGACAAAATATTTGACAGCACATGAAATGTAACATTTTAAAATGAATAATAAGGTTGGCTGATTACATTTCCACACATTTTCCATAAGTAGGACAAACATGTATATACAGATACAAAACGTTGGTTCGTTTGTTTGTTTTGGCTTATAGTTCATCTCTGCCTATGATTAATTTCCAAAGCACTACTGTATGTATGGAAACTTTGCAAGACAAAACAAACCTCTCCTGTATGTAGGAGTGCTGGATAGAGCCGCTGAACTCCTCGTGTCCATACAGTTCCCCCTCCTCGTCCTCGTCCATGTGAGAATAACTCCCATTGGTCACTGAAAGAAAAAAAAAACAGCCATGGTTGGTTGAAATTAAAATCAGTTACAATAAATACCAATAAGTTAAGTCTTAACAATAGAATATAACATTTAAACATCCACAGAAAGATGATCTGATACTCAAAAAAATAGTAATAATAATAAGATAAATAAGGGAGGATTGACACTGTAACCAAACACACTCCACTATGTCCTGTTGTTAACATAATCCTACTCCATGAAGAATCAAAAAAACAGCCAATGGCAATGAGGAGAACACTAGACAGTTGACACTTTGAGAGCTTCACTCTTGGGAATTAAAACAGTAGAAAAACAAGAGAAAGAGTTGAACTGAGAGGGATGTAAGCAGTTGGCTGAGGAAAAATATAAAGGGAAACTCAAAGAGGATGAAAAGCCAACAGGGAATGCAACTGCTCAACATCTGCACGAGTCGCTGCAGATGCGGCGCGGCGATAGGGGCTGCGTCTGCTTGACAAACGAGTTTATGACAACTCAAAACAAAGACACACAATAAACCCACGAGCACGACTCGCATACAGTCGTCACTTCTCAGAGTCCATAGCTGCAGCGCGACACACACACACACACACACACACACAAACACTCTGGAACCATTGCACGATCCTCTCACTGTGTCCTTTATGTGCTCGCAGCCGCTCGGCAAGCGTGCGACCGAAAGTCGAGATGTCTGGAGCTGGAGAGGAAGACGGCGGCGTCTGAAGATATCGCACCCTCTCATCTCTAGCCCTCCCTCTTACACTAATCACCTGCTTTATTTTTTCTTCTGCTCCCATTCTTGCAATCTTCTGATATTTGGGCTGTCATTTATCTCTCCCTTCAGATCTCCCATAAATCACTTTATCTCCCACTCAGTTTTCAGCCTTTCCTTTTCCAAACTTCCTCCCTCCTCCTCACTGCCAAGCACCTTAATCAGCTGAACTGTCAAAAACACATTCTTCTTTCACCTCACACACACACACACACACACACACACACACACACACACACACACACACACACACACACACACACACACACACACACACACACACACACACACACACACACACACACATGCGCGCAATCTGCTCTCACCGACTCCCACTATTTGAAGTGAAAAAGGCATTTGTGGTGTGGATGATAGATCAATAGCAGTTTGCTCCACTAGCAGACGTATGAATCTTCTTCCTTCGCACTCAACTTTCCCTTCCTGCTGCCTCCCTGTTGTCTGTGTTTGTCTGCAATGTGCCTCCACCCTTTTTCCTGGGGAAACCAGTGAGCGAGCATCGTGTACGTGAACCCCATGGCCTGGGAAATTCAATTTTAGAAACTTGAGCTTCGTTATCAAGCTTCTCCAGAGACACGGAAGAAATTAACAAGGTGCTACAACTGTTTTCAGAGGCTGATGAGGCGTAACCCCTATGAGTGAAATGATTTTGAGGAGTAACATCAGTGCCTCCTTTAATGAGTAAACATTTAAACACCAATCTAAATATGCTTGGATGAAAAACAATGGGGAAAAAATACTTAATACATTATATGATTTAATTGTTATGCCTCCACAAAGATGAACTCTTGAGAGAAAGAATGCAAACAGAGAGGAACCAAACATGTGAGAGAGAGAGAGCAAGACATAATGAGATGCAGAGAGGGATGGGAGATGAAGAGAAAGATCTAAAAATGTTAAAATAAAACATCTGCATAAATGCATATGTAGGGAATAATTAAAATCAATTTATTCACTTGCAGAGGCTCACATTGGTGCAAGAAACAGAGCTCCCTGTTTTAATTTTGGACGCCAATGCCACGTAAAAAATGGATTTGGCGTGAGGAATAGTTCATTAGGAGAGTTAACAACTCACAGAGCCCGAGCACTGTCCTTACTGTACATGGACACAGACACACTTGCGCCAGGTAACTCACACACAGACACACACACGGATGTGTGTATGTAAATTACACCACAGCGGAGGTGAATTTGAACAGCAACGTGTATTCAAGGTCAAAGCTGTTTACAAGACTCACGCAAACACACTAGAAACAACACTGTTCACTGTTTGATACTGGCCAAATAAAGCTGAACCAACACACACACACGCACACACACAAACAAACACACAGAGAGATGATATAGGGATGGAAAGGAGATAGAGTTACTGAGAAAGAGCGATATGAAGCACACGGAACTGAAATAACTGTTTATAACCGGCTGACCCCAGCGATAACACACAAACACAACAACCTTGAGAAACACATAAAGAAACAAAGCGCACAGGGAGGGAGGGAGGGAAAGAGAGGGAGAGCTGGGGAAATAAATGAAAGGAAGAACATGGGCAGGATAGTGTCTAATTAAAGATGGAGTGTAGACGGCAATATGTGTTTTGTTTACATTTGTTTTTAGTTGTGTTTAATCTCGGAGACAATGTTCCTGATTATTCTTGTGCTTATGCTTAACCTTCTGCCAATAATGTGCCCACCTCCGAAGCTGTCAAATGGCAAACAATAAAAAAAAAGAAAGAAGAAAAAAAGATGATAACAGCCAGGGTAAGTTAAAAAAAAATAATCATAATTTAGGCGATGCTCAAAATAAATGTTTGAATAAGTGTAGACCGAAATTTTAAAAATGCCTCCTGTGGTAATATTAATACGATACGTTGCCACATGAAGCAATATGGCAACATGCGAAGTCTGACATTACTGGGTTACATCAACTCGTCAGCATCTTTTTGTTGACATGGGTGCCAATACAATAACAGAGATGTTGTACCAATATTGATTTTTAAACATGTTTTTTCTATGAGAAAACCATTTTACAAGTAAGAAATTACTGTGCGCTGTTAATAAACACGCCCCCTGAGAGTCTGACCATGCTTCACATGCCAGCATTTCATATCGTAAGAGTTATTGGTATTCGGGGCTTATGGAGAAAGGGGGACTCAAAATTAATAGATAAAAGCAATTAGGTTCATTCACATTTAATCAACTCAAATCAAATTTAATAAAAAAAATGCGCTGTATGTAAATGTCATGTCTGTTAGCCTGCTAACTAACCACTGGTGTGATAAAACTCACCATTAGACGCGTAGAGCGCGTTGTTCACCGTGAGCGGGTGGACGGGGCCGTTGTGCTGACCGACCGGTCCCGTCTGACCGTTGATGGGGCTCATCGCTCCCGACAGGCCAGAGGAGCCGTCGAACGAGCGACTGGGTGACACGCCATGTTGATCCTGAGACAGGGAGGGGGGGGACAAAGACAACAGCACTTTACAACACTTTCAAAACGTATAGTTAACACAGACAGACCGTGGACTCGTGTGGCGAACTAAAATCTCCACATACTTACTAATAACTTGAACTTGGGTCTGAAAGAAACCTGCATAAAGAATATGTTAATTTCAAAAACTTTGATGTTTTGTTTTGTATAACTGTCTAGTGGATTACATCTAAAGCGAGTGATGGCCATAGAAACAAGTGGAGGCTTTGTAGACGACTATTCAAAAACAAATCGGTGTCAGGGCACTGAATAAAGGGGGCGGCTCTCAAACGACAGTGGAGGATCAAGGTGGAAAACGGGGGGGGGGGGGGGCTTCATTTCCCATGACCTGTGTGGTTGTGACGATCTTCAACACCCATCACTTTTCTTTGTGTGGCAGTGACTGTCACATTGACACCGGTCCCACAGAGGGATGGCTCTCTCTCAGGAACCCTCGAATATTCAAACAAAGCATCAGTTCCGGCGTCAATTTGTCTCTTTCTGTGTGTGTCTAATCTAAAAACTCCTGGTTGTGATTCTTCCTTTTTCATTAGCGTGTATGCATATGTATGGCTTGGTGGTTCGGTGCACTTTTGTGTCTCTGTACAGAATTAGCCCTCTGCCAACACAACAAAGAAGATAGAATAGACCTGTTTGTGTGTACGTGAGATAAATCCTCCTTGTCACCCTCTTCCTCTTAAAGATGCTACCCCCCTTCCTCTTCTTTCATCCCAGGACAGATCACTCCTCAGTATGTGCCCCCCCCCTACCCGGCTCTCTACCATCACACGCATCTTCGAACACCCTAAAAAACAATGGCCATCACTTGATGTTTTTTTCTTATTTTTTAATAATTCAGAAGACCGTCTCATTTTTGATTCTGCAGTTTTCGGGGGTATGGTTTAGATAATTGGCAAATGCAAGAAAACAGTTTCTTGTGCGTCAGCAGCACCTCCGCATCCAGCATCGCAGCGTTTTCATTTTGCAGAGGTGTCGTTTCGGCGCTCAGAACTCTCAGAACTCGCATAACTCACTTGATAACAGTTTGCTGTTGTAACACGCTAAAAGGTTATGACTGGCAGTCGGATTACTGCTTGGAAACACTTAAAGGTTTTATGTACTTGAAGGTTATATTGCAGAACAAAGGCTTTGTTGGCCACAACGCATTCCTGCATTCCTGTTCTCAAAAAGGTGTTGCCTCTATGGGCCATAGCTGCTTTCAGAATTGAAATAAAGTCCAGACATATTCCAGCAATCTGAGAATATCCACTTATCTGGTGGAAGGGTGTGACATTTCCTATATGATTTGAAAGCTGTTTACCAGTCACAACAGACTGGGCCAGCTGGCCAATCAGAGCAGACTGGGGTTTAACGGGAGGCGGTGCTAAAAGTAAATCCAGGCGTTTTAGACAGAGGGTGAAAAGAGGAGCTGCAGGAATGGGTAGTATGAGAACACAGATGCCTTTTCTGAACACTAGATCATGTAAACCTTTTCAAGTGGTAACCCAATTTAAAAGCATAAACCTTAATATGAACATAATGTCACCTTTGACTTTTCCTAAGGTAAAAATGTCAGAGTGAGCCCCGGGTGAGAATACAGCAGGAAAATCTCTGGGAGATTCACAGCGAGCGAGTGGGCACGTTGATGACTCTTCAGAAAGACACTTCTTTCCGCCACAAAATGATCATCATGTCCCGCCTCCCGCATGCTCTACCCAGACGACACAGAATGCTCCGGAAATGTCCCTGCTGGTGTGAACGCGTATGACTCAGACAATCCCCTGCTGCGTTTGTCTTTTGTGAAAAGCAAAATCCGGAAAATATGTCTGAGTCACGTGTGAAAACAGCTATTGAGTGTGGTGGAGCCAGGTGATAGCAGCCCCTGAACACACAGCCAGAAGATCAACTGCATAAAGATAAGAGAACCACCAAAAAACCACTCGGCGCCCCATGTCAGTGTCTGAGCCTCTGCGTGAGACGCGTCAGTCGCTAAACGCGTTTCAGGGCTGTGCGCACTCTCGCGGCCCCCGCCCAGCACGCCACACTCTCAGCGGGGCCCCCGCGTGGCGGTGAGCAGCTGGTTCAGCGAGATGCGCGAAATGTGGATGCCTCTGCTTTCAAACTCCTCGCCTCGAGTCAAGTGGTACAGGTGGGAGCTGTTTAAGCAGAGCCTTTCGAGGACTGTGCCACGCTGTGTGCAAACCATACACATAACAATAGGGTGCAGCCGCTGTGTTTGTGGTTTAACAAGCACCGCGGTGGGCGGGCGACAGGT